>NW_007378499.1:79854-95259 GCF_000475195.1 Diaphorina citri
TAATATTAGTAGTAGTGTATTGATCGTACCTAGTAACCTCTCTAGGTGAACATTCCACACGTGGTGTTTCTAACGGGAATTGATCTATTCCAATATTTATGTACATAGGTATACATATGTAGATGTATATCTATTTATACCGACCTGTACTCAACATCAACATTTAGCTACATTATAAACATATGTACATACATAGTCAATAAACAGGAGAACACCACATCGGCTCTACTAAGGCGAAATGACGTATCTAACAATCTAACATCAGGAAACTTCCTGTAAGGAGCATTTGACTTGCATATAACAACCTACCTACCTTCTGTTACATTACGAGTAGTACATTGAGGTGCATATTTCGAGTTTGCATCCTTTCACCACAGCAGCGACGAATCGTTCAATTAAAATAATCCAATAATTATCACGCCATGGGATCTTAACCTAGCTTACTAAGATACTAATAATCTTGCTTACTTACCAATATGTTAGCTTCTCTACTAGATACCAATATATTTTAAGTTCATGTACAGGTCTCTCACGGTAAAATGTGTTGGTACATGCTATGTATGTATGCACATAATTATGCACTTTGCCCATTTCTGGACTCAAATACCTGGTTTGAGAAGAACCTTACAGAGATTTCTGGAATTCGTTTGACACACTTGGGCAATCTTTTTATAACGTTAAAAATGTTGGTAAGCTATAAGTGTTACACCCACATAAAGATATTGAATTCCTTGATTTTAAATAGGTATGTATGTACATAAAATGGATTTGTACTCGAATTTTATAACCTGGGGATGATTTTATGAAAAACACCAAATAGGGGAATTCATCTCATATTTTGTTACTTGAAGTCCCAAAGTAATCATTTCATAAAGAAGTACGTATATCTAAAAAAGTACGTATTTCATAAAAAAGTACGTACATATATAACTACATGGTCAAAACAAAATGAAGAGAAAGAGAGAGAGAGAGAGAAGATTATCGACCATCATACTCGTAAGGTCTATCTATCTCTGATTGTTGTTCTTTTCGATTATTAATTTAATATTTGCGAAACACTCAAAAAGTAGAATCTCGATATTCAACCGAGAACAAAAATTAGCGGGAAACAATAAAATAAACATTCAACCTAAACCAAAAAGATCAAAGGTTAGATTGTCAAATAATATGTCAGCACCTCGTGACCAGGTTCCATGCCGAGGAGTTCTACTTTGAGTCAAAGTAGACTAAGGGGTTGCAGACCTACCCAAATAAACTCTCCTGTGGTAGAGAGAACCAAAATCAACAATATTGTTTACCCTACAAACTTACAAAGAGTTAAATACTCATCAGGAAGGTGTTATTATAAAACCGCAGTGGACAGTGGTATAATGAAATTCCATCGTAGGTATTCTTACATCTTACATATCTCGTCCATATTTTCTGTACCTGTAGGAGTACGCGATTAGGTAGTTGCTTGAACACATCTATCATATCTTTATTCTCTATCTCGTCCATATTTTCTGTACCTGTAGGAGTACGCGATTAGGTAGTTGCTTGAACACATCTATCATATCTTTATTCTCTTGTTCATCTTCACCTGTGATGGCAGTAACTTCAGTGGTCTCTATGCTGGGCTTGTAAATTACTTCCTAATTTTTCGTAGATGAATGACAGTGGGTAAAACGATTTCCTGACAAGACCGAAAACTCCTTTACTCGGTCTTCTAACTGATTTTAGATATGATTTTAGCAGGGTCTCATGATTTTAGATTTGATGGATACAAATGATTGCAATGGACAACATCGCAACAAGCTAAGCAACAGTAGATGTGGTTGTGACATTGTCACCTGATGTCTGAGCGGTCAGTAATGTCATGATAAACCTAGACCTGTAATAATATAACACACACATCCCAACAACGCAACGCAGAGTAAATACAGTATTATCAATCTTAATAGCGCCAGTCCCCCTTAGAACAGTTAAACATGGGAGATTACTTTCTCAGTAAGTCAGTAGGTAGGTAGGTATGTCAGGTAGGTCTGTAAAGAAATATTCCGTTGAACCTCCCATGCATGTCCTAATGAAACATTTCATGCTAACATGACTAGAACTTAAACAGCAAGTCCGGCCGGAACTCGTTCTGATGAAAATAAACCAAATGTTTCTTCTTCTTCTTCTTCTTCTTCTTCTTCTTCTTCTTCTTCTTCATCTTGAACTTTCTGAGTCACTTGCCAAAATAACTGGCGCCACAAGCTACAAGCTCAACCTGAGGTTAAACTGAAATCACGGATGTTCCAACATGGAATGTTCCTATGTTTTGTATAATACTGACCTATATTTTCAAAGAGAGATTGTTTTACATAGTACTTTACCTTCTCTAGATACATATGACATTGATAGAAAGAGCATAACTCGTCATTGTATGAATCTCAATCATAGGTATCACGATTAGGATAAAGGGACTTATCTCTCTCACCCAGGACCAGAAAGTATCGATCAGACGTTAGGTTCCAAGGTATGCTATTATTAAAATCATCACCTCTGATGAGATGAACCCTCGAATTCTCCGAAATAATAACAGAATTATTGTAGACGTTAAATGATTCTTGTTTTGTTTTATTGGATAAAGAAAATAACAATGAACATAAATAAAAGAAAACAACGGAGCAAATTTATATTTGAAATTGAAATAAAAAGAATGGTATACAAAATGTTATACAAAATGATATTTGAATGAAAGTACAAGAGTGCAACATGCCGGAAGAAATGTAAAAATGTCTGCACCAAGTCCTGCCAAAGTAAAAGCTATTGTAGACAATAATTTACAATAACAAACAAATAATGTACGAAATATTCAGGGCCGGTAGAACGCAAATCAGAGATGAGACAAAAAGAGGTTTAATAAGAAATATCGATACAATAAAAGTGTACAAGAATTTTTTTTTTTTGCTATCGTTTCGGCCAACATGGACCACGTGGTTTTAAGTGTACAAGAATATGATTTAAAAAGAAAGATAATACAAGTAATACATATTAATACTTACCTATTATGTTAATAACTGCAGATGTGCGGTCGTTTATTCCCCCCCCCTTCTAATTCGACACTTCAACTGTTATCTCGTGAAAATTCTATTATGTTAATAACTGCAGATGTGCGGTCGTTTATTCCCCCCCCCTTCTAATTCGACACTTCAACTGTTATCTCGTGAAAATTCTGAGGCTAGGTAGTTCCCAATCCACCCCTTTCTAAATTTTTCAGTATTAAAGATTGATCTCGAGCAGAGCTGATATTGACCTAGTCTAAAATTTACCTGAACTTCCGAAGCCAGTTTCTTCCAAAACCCCCATTCTCTGTTTTTCAACAATGCCCTGTAAGCAATGTCCAATGTATGTACCTACTAGTTCCTGTCTGCATTATTTGTTCAACTTCGTACCGGGCTAGTCTAAAATTTACCTGAACTTCCGAAGCCAGTTTCTTCCAAAACCCCCATCCTCTGTTTTTCAACAATGCCCTGTAAGCAATGTCCAATGTATGTACCTACTAGTTCCTGTCTGCATTATTTGTTCAACTTCGTACCGGGTATTGGAAGTGACAATAGCTGTCGGACTGTCGGGTCTATTCATTGGGAAGACATAAATTATGTACGAAATGAGATACAAGACATGAACAGAAATTTCATAAGGAACGGTCCACACTTCTTGTTCAACATCTCAATAGGATAGGATATTGCGTTGTGCTGATGACATAGTGTTAGGAATGGAAAGACGGCTGTCGTTTCCATTGATTCTCTCGGGATATCTTTAATAGCACCTTTTCAATTTGTTCCCAATATCGAACTTGGCAGATATTGTGATGGCCTAGTACAGGAATCACCTCCTCTCTGGTGAGCTGCCGGTAGCTTGTGAGTAGCTTTCGATCGATCCCTGACCTAGCAGGTGTGGGTATTGTATACATATAGTCGTACTTTAGCCTCTAGCCATTAGATACTAAGTTATATTGGCACTTTCTGTAAGGTAACTTTTGGAACTCAATGCAGATTAGGGAGAAAGATATCCATGATGGAATGACGGTAAAGGAATAATCGAACGAACGAAGTGAGCTCTAAGATGGCCTTCCTAAAACAACAATAAAATCCTGGAACGAAGAACACTTCGTAAAACCACAACAATGCTCAATACTGTATTGCTAATGATAAATCTCTATAAAAGCGACATGAAGTACTCTACACGCTATTGGACAAATAGACCTGACAATAAAAATTCATAATACCAAAGCAATAAGTAATGAAATGGTAATAAGCATTGGAATAACCGACCATGGTAAAGACCATTTGAGCAGCTGTTCCCAAACAGAAATGAATCGGCGGTCTGACAATAAAAATTCATAATACCAAAGCAAAGTAATGAAATGGTAATAAGCATTGGAATAACCGACCATGGTAAAGACCATTTGAGCAGCTGTTCCCAAACAGAAATGAATCGGCGGTACCTATTATAGTACTAATATTAGTAGTAGTGTATTGATCGTACCTAGTAACCTCTCTAGGTGAACATTCCACACGTGGTGTTTCTAACGGGAATTGATCTATTCCAATGAATCGGCGGATATAACATAACCTTTAACAATTTCGTGGTAGGTTGTAATTTGTAATATAATGTTGGTAATGGGTATCATCTCTTTGATTCAGATAAATAATAAAGGGAAAATGACCTGAAAAGAAGAAGGAAAATTTCCTTTATATATAATGTTGGTAATGGGTATCATCTCTTTGATTCAGATAAATAATAAAGGGAAAATGACCTGAAAAGAAGAAGGAAAATTTCCTTTTTGTGAGATCTCACTAGAACCAATAGTGCTCAACTTCCTGGAGAAGATTTCGACCGTTGCGTTGTAGCCATAGCTTCTACACCTACAACCTACACAACATATAGCTATACCCAAATTTTTCCAAGGCGCTAGCCATTAAACTATGAACAAGCTCATAACATGGAAGAACATCTTGTCAATACATCACCACATATGTATACCGACAATGCCTACAACCTACACAACATATAGCTATACCCAAATTTCTCCAAGGCGCTAGCCATTAAACTATGAACAAGCTCATAACATGGAAGAACATCTTGTCAATACATCACCACATATGTATACCGACAATAGTTTCCAAACCGCTGCGTCTTTTAGAAAGGAAAACCAATTGAAGAACTCAAATACCAAACCAGTCACCATCCGAGAAGACCTGGCACTAAACACTATGGCTATGGGAGTAGGAGAATAGGCTAACACGATTTGGTACACAAAGAAAAAGACGAACTAAAACGAAGATGCTTAACTTGATGGAAATCGTGCGGCACGACCCAGAAACACTCAGATGTGCTCTTTAACAATCACCAGATCACCAGATGTACCCATCAACATTGGTAGCAATGTGAGGGGGGGACAGCAGAAGAAGACGAAAAAGAAGAATACGAGTAGGTATAGACATCAAACAATGAAAAATTCTGAATTATCCTAAAGTGCTGTAACAATGTAGCTAAACAGCCTATTTACTACTATTCTGGGTATTGCAGAATTACTAAGAGTGTCACTTTCAATTTTGTCCTAATTCTGTTTACCATTTAAAGTAGCTACTGAGTTGTCTTAACAAGTCGAAAAACCACGGAGTATCTCTATCAAATCAAACGAACTAAAATCATTATTGAGGGACAAAATGGACAGACAAGGATTGAACCCTTTTCACATTTTGTCATGTGAGAAGTACCCTTTCAAATGGAAGATGCAAATTTTTATTTCCATTTTTTGCAGCCCAGGGTTCATTGATCTGAGTGATTAATTTGCTATTCCCTATAGATGACCTTGAACCAATTTCTTCCTGTAACCTTCATCTTCCATTGACCTTGAAACACATTCCTTCCTGTACCTAACCTTCATCTTCCATTGACCTTGAACCACATTCCTTCCTGTAACCTTCATCTTACATTGACCTTGAACTACATTCCTTCCTGTAATCTTCATCTTCCATTGACCTTGATTTTTAACTCAAACCGTTTCTATTTCTAGCGCTGCCTGCGTATGAGTCAATCGGTTATCCGTGTTAAAGAGTTCACGCCCTAACCACTTGTTATCCGGTTCAGGATTTGCCTGGTTTGGTACCTTGCCTTGTTCAGATTGGTTCACTGCATTCCACATCCTTTTCGTTTGAAATTCCTCAGTCTATTATTTATTGGTAGGTACTCGGAGTGTGGTTCATTTGGCATCGCTTTTTCCTCCGTTCTTGTTTGGTTTTTATTTCTTTTCTCTTTAGATTATGAGGCTAGGTCCTGTGCTGAAAAACTGAATAGATGGAGTACAATCTGAAGGTCATGAAGCCAAATTTAGAATCATTGTGCATATCATTCTCGGAACCAATATTCCTGCCTAGCGTAGGAGTTGAGGTGAATTTACACTACAATGGATCGAAGTCGATCGACATCCCCTGGAACCCATAATTATAATTTATAAAGTATGTAGGTAAGCTCAAGGAATTTTGACTGAAAGAAAGAAAAGTTTATAGTGTTGATGGTCAGGTGACGGATATCGAATAGTGTAGATCCAGATTTGAATCCTGTTTGAAGAGCATTTCTTTTCAATGAGAAGGCTATCGCCACTAGTAATCAACATCAGTGACTCTTTAGCTGGAGTTTGGTGCTTCCTCATTTAGTCACTGTCTTCAGGATCATAGAAGCGTTGATAATGTTCCACGTGCGGTTTGGAGCAAGGTTTGTGCGATAGTCATCTTAAATCCCTTCCCACGCCGCAATGGTTTTGTACTTACCTCCAGAAAGAAGAAGAAGAAGAAGAAGAAGAAGGAGGAGGAGGAGAAGGAGGAAGAGGAGAAAAAAATACAAAATAAAGCGAATTCAAAATTCAAAGAAGAAGAAGAAGAAGGAGGAGGAGGAGAAGGAGGAAGAGGAGAAAAAAATACAAAATAAAGCGAATTCAAAATTCAACAACTCAGGCATTATCAGGAATAAATTTAATATTGGAGAAAATACCTAGCCCCTGTCTATGCGTCGCGATGTAGGAAATTTGGCACATCCACTATTAATAGGAAAATATTAACTGCCATCGCCGTCCTAGTTAGCTAGGAAGTGTACTTACATTGTAAGTCATTTATCGGGGGTTCGATTCACACCCGATGCGAACTTTGCGCGGAACGGCTAACGTTCTCCAATGATTTCGGGACGATAAGACCTTCTTTCTTAGAGGTCTCTCTATCAAACCTCTTTTTAAAAGGGGGAAAAAGCCTCACAGCGCCGGCAAAATATCAATTTATGTCTGTAAAAGAATAATAGCATCCATGCCATCGCCGTCCTAGTTAGCTAGGAAGTGTACCTACATTGTAAGTCATTTATCGGGGGTTCGATTCCCGCCCGATGCGAACTTTGCGCGGAACGGCTAACGTTCTCCAATGATTTCGGGACGATAAGACCTTCTTTCTTGGAGGTCCCTCTATCAAACCTCTTTTTAAAAGGGGGAAAAAGCCTCACAGCGCCGGCAAAATATCAATTTATGTCTGTAAAAGAATAATAGCATCCTCAAAACACATACATTCAATAAAACAGTACCAATAAAACACATACCAATAAATTAAGAAATGAAAAGTTGTAGAAAATTAAGAAAACTCACCGAAAATGGCGCTAATCAGCAGCCAGCAGTGTAGGGGTGTAAGCACCATCACGACACCAAGTCAACCGAAACAAATAAGAAAATAAATAACTAGGTACACTTCACGGAGAAGAAACAAATCGCAAGAAATGAGATACAATCACATTATCGGAATAGAAAATCGGAAAACGATAAAATCAAGCGATATCACTCCGCGAACGGTGAA
Organism: Diaphorina citri; assembly: GCF_000475195.1. NCBI lineage: Eukaryota > Metazoa > Arthropoda > Insecta > Hemiptera > Psyllidae > Diaphorina > Diaphorina citri. The sequence goes on from NW_007378499.1 coordinate 87,714, forward strand.
ATAGGTAAATATGTGTAAATCTTAACAGTCGATTTTTTTTTTGTTTTTTGAGTTGAATAAAATCTCCAATTTGTTCTTGTAGATCGCTCCGGTTCTGTGCTTGAATTGAGACTGATTTGCTTTCAAATCGGTTTCTGTTACATTACGATCTAACCGTTCTCTTTCTCCTTCTTTCTCTTACTTGAATCTTTCTCTCTTCCTCTGGTATTAGCAACACTATCAATGCACCAAATATTTGCCGGTCCTAAATTCCTAATCTACCTACCAATGTATCGATGCGTATATCAGTAGAGAAGTGTATGTTAGAGAGAACCTTATCTTCCAGCCATACATACATAATATGTATAGGTACTCCTACTCCTATATTCTCAAAGGACAAAGCCTAGATTTGGTCAGATGAGTCAATAAAATTGTTGCATCGTACGGCTATAAAAATTTGGATGTATAGGAACGGAATTCGATGATTTTATTTTACTTTTTTTTTTTTTGATACAATTTAGCAACAAGGCCATTTGCAGAGAAAAAAAAACTATCTAAAGGAGTTTGAGGAAGTTGTTTCTTTTCAAGAAACGCATGAGGACGTCAATGGAAGAAGGGTCATCTTTCAGGATATCGGACATGGAAAGGTTGGTGAATGAGCTCGGGCGGAATCGCATGTTCTGGCAGGACAACAGGATGTGCGTCCTTGGACCATACCGGTATAGCATACCAAATTTCATTGCTCTACGACAAACCGTTCTTGAGATATTTTGTATACAAACTTATCAACCTTTTCCACGAAATAAGGGTTAAGTAACAATTACATTGGTTAACATATGGATGGGTGACTATCCGATTTTTACCAAATTGTTACAGTCGCGTCCTTGAACCATACCGGGATATCATACCAAATTTCATCGCTTTACGACAAAACGTTCTTGAGATATTAATTTTGTATACAACTTTTAACTTTTTCTATTTAAACCTGTAGTACATACGTTACGTACCATGGGCTAAAAATCACTTTTTTGACATCAGGGGATCCCAAAACGGATATATGATATTTCGCATGATTTTTTTCTCTCAATTTAAATACATAATATGACAGTTTATACTTTCCTTCCACTCCCAAGGGCAATTGGTCGGAGCGGAGCTACTGAAACATGAGTTGAAAATTAAAGAAGAAGGAAAAATTTTAATGATTGAAAGCTATCGAAATGTCCGGAAACCGGAACATATTTGCTTGAACTTGATTTTACAATTAACATTCTTCTGACTCAATTATTTCATTACGATTTACGCTATTGGGATTTGAAATTTTGAACCAAAGTCCCCTCGGCTATGAATCCCATATCTGCAACTAAACCATTAGGATTGTGTCTTTTCAGTTCTGGACTTCAATGGGAAAGATTCAAGCTTCATCAAGCAGGGGTGGATAGGGAACAAATGATATATCGCCAAAACACGCCTTTAGAATCTACTTCTCTAGATACATAATTATGACATTGATAGAAAGAGCATAACTCGTCATTGTATGAATCTCAATCATATCACGATTAGGATAAAGGGACTTATCTCTCTCACCCAGGACCAGAAAGTATCGATCAGACGTTAGGTTCCAAGGTATGCTATTATTTAGATGAATGACAGTGGGTAAAACGATTTCCTGACAAGACCGAAAACTCCTTTACTCGGTCTTCTAACTGATTTTAGATTTGATGGATACAAATGATTGCAATGGACAACATCACAACAAGCTAAGCAACAGTAGATGTGGTTGTGACATTGTCACCTGATGTCTGAGCGGTCAGTAATGTCATGATAAACCTAGACCTGTAATAATATAACACACACATCCCAACAACGCAACGCAGAGTAAATACAGTATTATCAATCTTAATAGCGCCAGTCCCCCTTAGAACAGTTAAACATGGGAGATTACTTTCTCAGTAAGTCAGTAGGTAGGTATGTCAGGTAGGTCTGTATAGAATAGAAATATTCCGTTGAACCTCCCATGCATGTCCTAATGAAACATTTCATGCTAACTAATCTTAATAGCGCCAGTCCCCCTTAGAACAGTTAAACATGGGAGATTACTTTCTCAGTAAGTCAGTAGGTAGGTATGTCAGGTAGGTCTGTATAGAATAGAAATATTCCGTTGAACCTCCCATGCATGTCCTAATGAAACATTTCATGCTAACATGACTAGAAGGAACTTAAACAGCAAGTCCGGCCGGAACTCGTTCTGATGAAAATAAACCAAATGTTTCTTCTTCTTCTTCTTCTTCTTCATCTTGAACTTTCTGAGTCACTTGCCAAAATAACTGGCGCCACAAGCTACACCTGAGGTTAAACTGAAATCACGGATGTTCCAACATGGAATGTTCCTATGTTCTGTATAATACTGACCTATATTTTCAAAGAGAGATTGTTTTACATAGTACTTTACCTTCTCTAGATACATAATTATGACATTGATAGAAAGAGCATAACTCGTCATTGTATGAATCTCAATCATATCACGATTAGGATAAAGGATCTTGAACTTTCTGAGTCACTTGCCAAAATAACTGGCGCCACAAGCTACACCTGAGGTTAAACTGAAATCACGGATGTTCCAACATGGAATGTTCCTATGTTCTGTATAATACTGACCTATATTTTCAAAGAGAGATTGTTTTACATAGTACTTTACCTTCTCTAGATACATATCTTCATCTTCCATTGACCTTGATTTTTAACTCAAACCGTTTCTATTTCTAGCGCTGCCTGCGTATGAGTCAATCGGTTATCCGTGTTAAAGAGTTCACGCCCTAACCACTTGTTATCCGGTTCAGGATTTGCCTGGTTTGGTACCTTGCCTTGTTCAGATTGGTTCACTGCATTCCACATCCTTTTCGTTTGAAATTCCTCAGTCTATTATTGGTACTCGGAGTGTGGTTCATTTGGCATCGCTTTTTCCTCCGTTCTTGTTTGGTTTTTATTTCTTTTCTCTTTAGATTATGAGGCTAGGTCCGTGCTGAAAAACTGAATAGATGGAGTACAATCTGAAGGTCATGAAGCCAAATTTAGAATCATTGTGCATATCATTCTCAGAACCAATATTCCTGCCTAGCGTAGGAGTTGAGGTGAATTTACACTACAATGGATCGAAGTCGATCGACATCCCCTGGAACCCATAATTATAATTTATAAAGTATGTAGGTAAGCTCAAGGAATTTTGAATGAAAGAAAGAAAAGTTTATAGTGTTGATGGTCAGGTGACGGATATCGAATAGTGTAGATCTGTAGATGCTGCTTTGTAGATTGGAGATTCAAATTGAGGATTAGGTGCTTCCAGATTTGAATCCTGTTTGAAGAGCATTTCTTTTCAATGAGAAGGCTATCGCCACTATATAGTAATCAACATCAGTGACTCTTTAGCCGGAGTTTAGTGCTTCCTCATTTAGTCACTGTCTTCAGGATCATAGAAGCGTTGATAATGTTCCACGTGCGGTTTGGAGCAAGGTTTGTGCGATAGTTCGGTGGCGCTGTAACTCACGATAGGGTCTGTGAAACCGAGCCTCTGAAAAAGAGGAAAGAGGAAGCAAAGTTGGAAGGTTTACTTCTGTTAGTGACTGTCGAAAAATTGACTATTATTGCGAGATGACTTTTATTGAATAGTACGTCATTCTCTTGAAGAGATAGAGACTAAAAAATCTGGTGTGAACACGACTTTCTATTAAATTTGCGGAATACGTAGGTATTTGAAAAAAAAAAAAGTGAAAATTTTTCCGATTTTTGGTCAAAAATTTCCTATCTTAAAATGCTCCCCGTGTAATAAGGAATCATAAAAAGTATTCACACGACTTTCTATTAAATTTGCGGAATACGTAGGTATTTGAAAAAAAAAGTGAAAATTTTTCCGATTTTTGGTCAAAAATTTCCTATCTTAAAATGCTCCCCGTGTAATAAGGAATCATAAAAAGTATGAAAAAATTTTGATTTTTTTTTTTTCGAAGTTCGAAGCAACATTGACTTTGGTTGATATCTGGATGAGTGACTGTCCGATTTTTACCAAAAACAGTCGCGTCCGGGGATAGGTATCTTAAATAGCACCTTTTCAATTTGTTCCCAATATCGAACTTGGCAGATATTGTGATGGCCTAGCACAGGAATCACCTCCTCTCTGGTGAGCTGCCGGTAGCTTGCGAGTAGCTTGCGATCGATCCCTGACCTAGCAGGTGTGGGTATTGTATACATATAGTCGTACTTTAGCCTCTAACCATTAGATACTAAGTTATATTGGCACTTTCTGTAAGGTAACTTTTGGAACTCAATGCAGATTAGGGAGAAAGATATCCATGATGGAACGAGATAGAGACTAAAAAATCTGGTGTGAACATCACACGACTTTCTATTAAATATCTGGATGAGTGACTGTCCGATTTTTACCAAAAACAGTCGCGTCCTTGGACCATACCGGTATAGCATACCAAATTTCATTGCTCTACGACAAACCGTTCTTGAGATATTTTGTATACAAACTTATCAACCTTTTCCACGAAATAAGGGTTAAGTAACAATTACATTGGTTAACATATGAATGGGTGACTATCCGATTTTTACCAAATTGTTACAGTCGCGTCCTTGAACCATACCGGGATATCATACCAAATTTCATCGCTTTACGACAAAACGTTCTTGAGATATTAATTTTGTATACAACTTTTAACTTTTTCATGTTAATATCTGGATGGGTGACTATCCGATTTTTACCAAATTGTTACAGTCGCGTCCTTGAACCATACCGGGATGTCATACCAAATTTCATCGCTTTACGACAAAACGTTCTTGAGATATTAATTTTGTATACAACTTTTTACTTTTTCTATTTAAACCTGTAGTACATACGTTACGTACCATGGGCTAAAAATCACTTTTTTGACATCAGGGGATCCCAAAACGGATATTTCCAACCATTTCCCGATTTTGAAAATTTGGACAGATTGCAATATTTTCATTACTAGTATAGCTCGCTATACTGTAGTAATAGAAAGTAAAAATAGGACAAAAAGGAGTGTTTCACAGTAATTTTTATTTGGTAGCAATAAAATATTTGCTTAATTAGACTCGTTTGGTCTGTGTCGTAGCATGTCCCTCATCTTACCTTGCTAATTCCTATATTGGGACTCAGCAGAATCAGGACCGGACAGTAGATGATGTTTATAAACCCGACACATCTCATGAGCCATGTGAATCCCATGGCTTTCACCAGTTCACCTCCTAACAGCGGCCCTGAAATAAATTGAAAATCAACTGGCAATCCATTTTTCAAAGGAAAATATGATTTTGTATTTCTCATTGCAAAATATGAAATATGTTCCATGTATGAAATTCCTCCGTAAATCAGAGAGCTACTCCAGAATACATATTTCACGCTTCCCAATAGACTTTTAACATAATGATCTTAATATTACAGAGGAAAACTTTGCATTATTTGGGCCATTAGAAGTCCAACTGCGTGTTCGATTCCCGCCCGGAGCGGATTTTATTCTAAACAGGTAACCGCTGGCTTTTTCCTATCCTGTCTTCCTTCTTTGCTCACAGCAAGAAAAAATCAAAGTTTTTAAGAAAAATGTCCAAATCCTGTACATCCCAATTTTCCTTCAAATAAAGTTCCTTTTTTTCCTTCCAACAAGTACATTTCCAACAAGTTTTCCTTTCCAATAAGTTTATTTCCTACAAGCAAGTTTAGAATCCAACATTTTTGGTCCTTCGGGCCGGATCCTGAAAACAAGCAGCAGAATGTCGCAAGTAAAGGTAGTTTTGTTAAAAGCGAAAAGAGACATACCTACGAGTATTTCACGCTTCGCAATAGACTTTTAACATAATGATCCTAATATTACAGAGGAAAACTTTGCATTATTCAATTCAATTCAATTATTCTAAACAGGTAAGCATCGTTCTCGGAACCACTGGCTTTTTCCTATCCTGTCTTCCTTCTTTGCTCTCGGGACGATAAGACCTTAGAAGTTACAGATAGAGGGAAGCCTCTATCAAACATTGCTTGAACACATCTATCATATCTTTATTCTCTTACTCATCTTCACCTGTGATGGCAGTAACTTCAGTGGTCTCTATGCTGGGCTGTTCACTCCTTTTATCTTTATAGGTACTCTCTTCTCTCATCTAATATCTCCTTTTCTCTCCCTTCTACCCCTCCTTTCACTCCTTTTATCTTTATTTATGTACTCTCTTCTCTCATCTAATATCTCCTCTTCTTCTGTCCTATCTTATTTCTCCTTCTTCTATCTCTCCTCTTCCGTATATTCTACCTCCATCTTCATGCTCCTTCCTCCTTTCTCATGAGACATATGTAGGTAGGTTACAAAGTACAGGAAAACTATTTGTAAGTTGGACGGGAAAATGGAAATGTTTACGAACTTTTCCGAGGAAATTGTTTGGAAAAAGGAGAGGTGATATTTTGTTTCATAACTCTGAGATTTCTATCTCTCAAGAGACTATCAGTGTTGGGGCTATGAACTTAACCCATACATACAAACTCTTGATAAAAAAAAGGGAGGGTTACATGGAAAAAAAAGTTGAGCTTTCGATACTATTCAGGGTATCATCATCAGAGACAACAATGTTCACTCAAGAGTAATAGAACAATAAGCTAAAACACTGGTAGGTAGTTTTACGTTATTTTTAAATTAACATAATTATATTAATTATGTACCTACCCTCTGAAAATAACATATTATTATATGTATTGTAAAATAACATACATATGTATTATGTACTGCACCCACCCACCCACCTACCTACCATTTATTTTACAAAGTTGAAGGAATTTCCCTCCGCTTCTTTAGAAATCTGAAATGAGTATAAGAGAGAGAGAGAGAGAGAGAGAGAGAGAGAGAGAGAGAGAGAGAGAGAGAGAGAGAGAGAGATATAGAGAGAGCAGAGAGAGACGTGTTTTATAAATGCTGGTCGGGAAATTGTGAAATGTCTTGAAATATTGACAGATCTCTCTCTCACACACACACAACTCCTTCTTTTCCTGCCTCTTCTCTCTCTTTCTCTCTATTTCCCTGTATTCTCTCTTTCTGTTGCATCCCCCGAAGCTTCCATTTCATTCTCTCTCTCTCTCTCTCTCTCTCTCTCTCTCTCTCTCTCTCTCTCTCTCTCTCTCTCTCTCTCGTCTCTCTCTCTCTCTCTCTCTCTCTCTCTCTTCCTCTTCTGTCCTCCATGTGAAATTTCCGAAATAATAGAGAAAACTTTTTTTTGTGTTTGAATCGCAGAATCTCTCTCCCTCCGTCCTCTCTCTCTCTCTCTCTCTCTCCCTAATCTCCCTCCTCAACCATCTCCATCTCTAGTCTCTTTCCTCTCTCTCCTCTCTCCTCTCTATTTCCCTCCTAACATCCATCTCTTTCCCTTCTTTACTGCTCGCTCTCCACTTCTCCTTATAAAAAATAGGGAGAGAGAGAGAGACCTGACAGATAGGAGAGGTGGGGAATAATCTTTATAATACATACTTGAAATGGTTTTCTCTCTCGCTTCTACTCCATATGAATTTCTACGC
>NW_007378499.1:95812-97183 GCF_000475195.1 Diaphorina citri
TTTTTTTTTTATTTTCCTTGTGATATCTAGTACTTAAATGGCATTAAGTATAGGTAGATACCTAAGCTACCTACTTTAAGTATAGGTGAGTAAAGTTGTTGGTCCGAATTTTCTGACTCAACGTGGTATTTGTGACTAAATCACCTTTTTACTTTCCTTATCCTATGGGAAGGAAAGTAATGTAATCGGGTCAAATTTTCGATGTTCAGTTTTTAGTGCCAAAACACGTTTTGAGGTCCTTAGAGCCTAAATCCAAAGTTTCAGCCATTGGTCCGTCAAAGTGTGTGTCTGTCTGTAAACAAAATATCTCGAGAACGGTAAGAGCTAGAGACTTGAAATTTGGTATGAATCTTTCAAATGTGACAAGGATGCGACACGAAACTTTTGGTTAAGACCGGTGCTACGGTTGGCGGCATTTTACCGCTTTTTGGCGGTTTTCTGTGTAATTTAACAATATCTCGGGAATGGTATGAGCTAGAGACTTGAAATTTGGTATGTAGTTCACAAATGTGACAAGAATGCAACACAAAATGTTTGGTTGAGATGGTTGCTGCGCTTGGCGGTATTTTGACCGCTTTTGGACAGATTTCGACCGTTTTTTGGCGGTTTTCAGCTATAGCGACAAAACGGTTCGAGATATTGTAAAAGTTAGGGTAAAAGAACACTCAAATAAGCATCATTCAATAGGATAAGGAAAGTCGTGTGATGTTCACACCAGATTTTTGTATTTTTGTGGGTACAACAAACTTACCCAATGAGTAAGCTAGGCTGACTGCTGTCTGCTGTAAGGCATAGATAGATCCATAATTTTTGTGGGTACAACAAACTTACCCAATGAGTAAGCTAGGCTGACTGCTGTCTGCTGTAAGGCATAGATAGATCCATAATGTGCTGTATGTCTAGAGTCTACTACACTAGCTAGCAAAGGTACCAGAGCCGAATCTAAGATACCAATACCCAGGCCCAGACCTAGGTGAGGACCTATCAGCCCTGACATAGTAGTCGCTGTGGGGACCTGAGAGAAGGAGAAGAACATTTGAACGCAATAAATATTTATAAGAAAGACTAAATACCAAAGGTACTTATACCTACACTAATCTTTTCACGAGTAAGCCATATTGAGGAAATCAAGAAGGCTCTCCGAATCGTTCTTTATATTTATAAATTTTTGCAATAAATATTTATGAAAGACTAAATACCAAAGGTTCTTATACCTACACTAATCTTTTCACGAGTAAGCCATATTGAGGAAATCAAGAAGGCTCTCCGAATCGTTCTTTATATTTATAAATTTTCTCTCTCCCTTCTACCCCTCCGTTCACTCCTTTTATCTTTATAGGTACTCTCTTCTCTCATCTAATATCTCCTTTC
>NW_007378499.1:97206-98085 GCF_000475195.1 Diaphorina citri
TGTATGCTACTAGATAGTGGTAGTATGTGTAACTTCATTACAAAGTCCTTGTGCGCCAAGTTGGGCCTCAAGTATCAACCAATGACCTTGACAGTCAGTGGCGTTGGTTCAAGTGTAAGTCAAGCGAAAGGTTCTACCCCTCCTTTCACTCCTTTTATCTTTATAGGTACTCTCTTTTCTCATCTAATAGCTCCTCTTCTTCTGTCCTATCTTATTTCTTCTTCTTCTATCTCTCCTCTTCCGTATATTCTACCTCCATCTTCATGCTCTTTCCTCCTTTCTCATGATACATACATAGGTAGGTTACAAAGTACAGGAAAACTATTTGTAAGTTGGACGAGAAAATGGAAATGTTTACGAACTTTTCCGAGGAAATTGTTTGGAAAAAGGAGAGGTGATATTTTGTTTCATAACTCTGAGATTTCTATCTCTCAAGAGACTATCAGTGTTGGGGCTATGAACTTAACCCATACATACAAACTCTTGATAAAAAAAAGGGAGGGTTACATGGAAAAAAAAGTTGAGCTTTCGATACTATTCAGGGTATCATCATCAGAGACAACAATGTTCACTCAAGAGTAATAGAACAATAAGCTAAAACACTGGTAGGTAGTTTTACGTTATTTTTAAATTAACATAATTATGTACCTACCCACTGAAAATAACATATTATTATATGTATTGTAAAATAACATACATATGTACTGCACCCACCCACCCACCTACCTACAATTTATTTTACAAAGTTGAAGGAATTTCCCTCCGCTTCTTTAGAAATCTGAAATGAGTGTAAGAGAGAGAGAGAGAGAGAGAGAGAGAGAGAGAGAGAGAGAGAGAGAGAGAGAGAGAGAGAGAGAGAGAGAGAGAGAGAGAGGTGTA
>NW_007378499.1:98424-107324 GCF_000475195.1 Diaphorina citri
AAAAAAAAAAAAAAAAACAAAAAAAATCCCCACTTTTTTATTATTATTTATTCAAACGTCACAGGGGACCAATGATGGTGCGATGGAGAGGAGGGAAAGAGAGAAGTAGGGGAGGGAGGGAGAGAGAGGGGAAGGTGAGACAAAATTATGCACAGGTTAATAGAGGTGGAGAGAGAAAGAGGGGAAGAGAAAAGGGGGGACTGGGAGAGAGAGAGAGAGGAAGGGAAGGTTTGAATTTTGAATTTTTGATGAAAATTTCACACGCTCAAAAATTCTCTCCCTCCCTTCCTCCTTCTCTCTCCCTGTTTCCCCTTCTCTCTCTCTCTCTCTCTCTCCCTATTTCCCTCCCTCACCTCCCTCTCCCTCTCTTTCTCTTTCCTCTCTCTCTCTCTCCCTCTCTATTTCCCTCCCTAACATCCATCTCTTTCTCTTTACTCTCGCTCTCACTCTCTCTTATAAAAAATAGGGAGAGAGAGAGAGACCTGACAGATAGGGAGAGGTGGGGAAGTAATCTATTATACATACTTGAATGGTTTTCTCTCTCGCTTCTACTCATATGATTTCTACAAGGTTGAATATCTTTATTTTCTCTTGAGATAAGAATTTTTTATCCCTCTTCCTCCCCTCTCTCCTGTCTCTTTCTATCGATACCACAAAGTCTCACACGAGAGAGAGAGAGAGAGAGAGAGAGAGAGAGAGAGAGAGAGAGAGAGAGGAGAGAGAGAGAGAAAGAGAGAGAGAGAGAGAGGGGGGGAGAATTCTCCTTCTCTTCTTTGTTCCTGATGATGGGATAGTAGGATGTACAAAATTAATAATGTACATTATTATATGAAGATAAGGGATGATAACGTCTTTGTATAAACTTGAGCTTATGTATATTCTACGTCAAACCGCATTTTGTATGCAGTTTTTATCTAGAGCTTCCTTATCCAAAACATAAATATGTATGCTGAATGGGTTGCGAAAACTTTTCTTCTTAAATCTTTTTTAAAATGTATATTATTATTATTTTATAAAAAAGGAGTGAGATACCCCACAAAAATTCAAATGTGAAAAAAAGGCAAAGTCTCTATCCAAAAATGTCGGTCTATAAAAGTGGTGAGATCGAAAAATTAAGGCCAAGTCTGCATTCCCAGTTTTTCGTGTCAGCTCAAAATGCTGGATCTCAAATACTTCAACCTTCTCTCAATTTCAACTTGGCAATGTTTTTTCCTTCTCAAATTGATAAAATGCCTATTATTAACATGAAAATAAGAGGAAAACATTGCCAAGTTGAAATTGATAGAAGGTTGAAGGAATTGAGATCCAGCATTTTCAGCAGACACGAAAAACTGGGAATGCAGACTTGGCCTTAATTTTCTGATCTCACCAGCCATCAGTGGTGGCCCACCACTGATGGCTACTCGATTGATGGCCTTTATTTTCACATATTTCACTATTCAAATTTTTTACCATACATAAACGTTGTTGGGGAAGTAATTGGTTTTAGTTTCTGTAGTGCACTGCAAGGTGCCCTTCTCCGTGTTCTTATTCTTACTTGAGGGATTTATCCCTTCTCGGGGATTTTTCGGGTCTGACTGGGATGAAAAGGGATTTAGGGATTTTAAGGTATAATAATTTTTATTTATCTAATAAAATACATTAATTATTTAAATCAATATATAAGGGTATTTAAGTGAAATTTTGAGTTTATGGCCGCCATACACGCCCTACGTGGACGCTACGCCACTGGTGATGGTATTACCAGTGTAAAAAGATTATTGAAATGTGGAAATTGATTGCAAAGGAGGCACTTAGTAATGTTGTAATATCCACAAAAGTTGTGAATATAATAATTTTTATTTATCTAATAAAATACATTAATTATTTAAATCAATATTTAAGGGTATTTAAGTGAAATTTTGAGTGTATGGCCGCCATACACGCCCTAGGTGGACGCTACGCCACTGGTGATGGCATTACCAGTGTAAAAAGATTATTGAAATGTGGAAATTGATTGCAAAGGAGGCACTTAGTAATGTTGTAATATCCACAAAAGTTGTGAAAAAGCTCCGCTTTACCACAAAGAATTTGAGATTTGATTTGATTTACTTACACAAAGTGGCGATCAACAGATTGACGGAGCCCACAAACATGATGACATTGTATCCGACATATTGTGTCAGAACCCCAATGAGAGGGTTTATCAGGATCTGAATGAGAGCTTTGGATGCGAGGAGAATGCCTACCTTACCATTCTCATTACCCAACACCTCAGACTGCTCCAGACTGGAAAACAGAAGAATAGATGGGGACTGACTAATAGTACCTCGTAGTCTATTGAATTCTAGATAGACCTCGCCTTACTCAGAAAGAAATGATTAGCCTTTTCGACAAAAGTAGATGGGGACTGACTAATATAGTACCTCGTAGTCTATTGAATTCTAGATAGACCTCGCCTTACTCAGAAAGAAATGATTAGCATTTTCGACAAAAGACACACCATTTGAGAATATTATAAAATTACATGATTTAAAATTACTAACGTTCACTTCGTTCCGTTGATGAAATTTGCTGACACACAAGGCGAGACATTACCTCATTACAGTCATTACCATATTATTATCTTCGCTCAAAGAATACAAGACGTTTGAGAATATTATAAAATTATGTACATGATTTAAAAATACTAACGTTCACTTCGTTCCATTGATGAAATTTGCTGACACACAAGGCGAGACATTACCTCATTACAGTCATTACCATATTATTATCTTCGCTCAAAGAATACAAGACGGACAAGATAGATATCTCTAAGCATCTGGTAACGTTGAGAAAAATCACGTCTCACCAAAAAAAAAAAAAAGTTGAGAGAAGAAAATCAAGAATAATGGAATTCTCGTCTCGTACCAATACTAATGAAACGAACTTGGGTGCAATCAATGCAGATGTGCTTACTATTTCTACATTCTAGATTTAACATGCCCTATGCTGTTTATACTCACGTGATATCATTGCTATCCTGAGCTGATTTGGTGATGTTGAGATGAGGAACATTGAAGTTCTCCAACCAATACAGATAGTCCGGTAGAATGGCTGACTAATAGTACCTCGTAGTCTATTGAATTCTAGATAGACCTCGCCTTACTCAGAAAGAAATGATTAGCCTTTTCGACAAAAGACACACCAATTTAGAATATTATAAAATTACATGATTTAAAATTACTAATGTTTAATGTTCACTTCGTTCCATTGATGAAATTTGCTGACACACAAGGCGAGATATTACCTCATTACAGTCATTACCATATTATTATCTTCGCTCAAAGAAAGAATACAAGACGGACAAGATAGATCTCTCTAAGCATCTGGTAACGTTGAGAAAAATCACGTCTCACCAAAAAAAAAGTTGAGAGAAGAAAATCAAGAATAATGGAATTCTCGTCTCGTACCAATACTAATGAAACGATATTGGGTGCAATCAATGCAGATGTGCTCTCTATTTCTACATTCTAGATTTAACATGGCCTATGCTGTTTATACTCACGTTATATCATTGCTATCCTGAGCTGATTTGGTGATGTTGAGATGAGGAACATTGAAGTTCTCCAACCAATACAGATAGTCCGGTAGAATGGGGACTGCAATGATTGAGAAGACCATAATGAAACCCAATCTTCAACAAAGTCGTGTTTTAACATCGACAGAAGAAGAAGGGGAGGAGGAGAAGGAAGAGGTGGAAGAAGAATAAGAGAGAAAGAGAGAGGAGGAAGAAGAGGAAGGAAGAGGAAGAGTTCATGCATCTCACATAGAAAACTAAAAGTAGGTACGGAAATAATTGTTGCTATTATCAAACTCCTATGAATCTAATCACAGGAAGCACTTAAAATTTAATTACAAATAGATAAATGTGTACTTACCAACAACTGTGAGCAGAATATTGTCCAAAATCATGGACAAGTAAACAATAACAACAATCACGTTGATATCGGCAAGATAGAACCCGAACATTTCAATAACCAAACCAAACTCTTGATCAAAAATCGCAAAGCATCCAACCTTATCAATCTCCAACACTTAAAAACAAACAAAAACTACTAAAACGTTTTTGATGACGAGAGTGAATTGTTAACCAAAGCGACAACAGATCTAAACCACCGGAAAAAAGTTCAAAGAAGCACTTTCTACAAGTGAAAAAATTGCAACGTCTGAATGAAAAGGTCCGAACCACTTTCTTTGATGATTTTAACAAGTTGAAATCACAAGAACTTGACAACAAGACTATGTATAGCACCTCTGATACTGTGAGGAGTTTTACTTGACAATTTTTCAATTTCCTCCGATACCTTGTCTGCTAGGTAGGAGCGCATGAATTTCTTTCAGTAAAGGTGATTGAATAAAACCAGGGGTTTCTAAACTATTCAAGTTATTATTGAAACCTATCCGTAACTATCTGGCGTCACGTTCGTGTTTGAAAGACATGGAATCATTCAATAACCAACCTTCCCTCACCATCTCCCAAGGTAGATACGAATCGATGTGTTTGTAGGAGCATGTTGTGGTCCTTATGAAGTCCCATCCATCCATTCGGTCTTAGACCATTCCCATCTTTACTTGAATTATGTGGGATTCCTGATTCCCCCCCCCCCTCTTACTAAAACGCAACGAATTGAGGTATAACATGACAAGAGCAGTTGTATTCAGTAGGATGGAAAGGTTAGATAATATTTACAACTTTGCTACATATTTGGATTTTGAAGGGTTACTCGAAAGGTTGTGGGTCATAAAATGTGGAACATACTTTACTATGTGCCAAAAGACGGTCTGTGTATAGCAGCACAGGTTATAGCAAAAAAGATGTACCTATAACGTATTTACTTCAAGAGCTTTAGTACTGAAACTTATGAGAAATTTTAGATTATGTTTCTACTTTAACCAGGTTTATAAACTCGTGTTTAATGTCTAATATAACAAGACCTTTCTCTCTCACACTTCCCTTCTTTTTTCCCATAATAATTTCATGAAATACCTTCTATAGAAAAATAATAAAATCAAAATGTTTGAAGAAAAACTTTACCCCCAAACCACCCAGTCGGCAAAACTTTCTCTCATATTTCTCAAGACGAAAATAAACTACTCTCACCTGCGCTTAACACAGGTGCTCCCTCCCTCTCTCTCTCGTCCTATATTACATAGTATCTTTCTCCTCCTTTATCTTGTCCCCATCTCTCTCCCTCCACCTACAATCCTAATCCATATATGACACGAGTTGTAGAAAGAGAGAGAGAGAGAGAGAGAGAGAGAGAGAGAGAGAGAAGAAAGTATTTGGAAAATAACTCCTTGGTACCAAACTTATCTCTCGATCAGTTCCTCCTTCCCTTCCCCTCCTCTCACAGTAAAATAATCCCTCCCACCTTATCCTCCCCTTACTCTCTCCCTCTTTCTCTCTCTCCGTCTTTCCCTCCTTCTTTCTCTCTCTCCTATAATATTTCTAAATTTTCTCATAGATTCACAAAAAGATGGGAAACTTTCCCTCCTCTCTCTCTCTCTCCTCACTTTTGTTCCTCTTCTGTTCCCCTTAATTCTATTTCTCCTCTTCTCTTTGTAATGTCCTTTTTCTCCTAATTTTACGGTCTTCCCCCCCTCTTCCCTCTAACGTCTCACTTCATTTCTTTTATTTCAATGTCTTCTAATTTTCCCTTCTCCTTCTTCTTTCTATTCCCCCCCTTTTTTTCATTTTTTTTTCTTCTTCTTCTTCCTCTCCCTATTTCTTCACTTCTTACTTCCTTTCAATTTTCTCTCTTTCCCTCCTAAAATCCATTCATATCTTCCTTTTCTTTTCTTCTTCCCCTCAAAACTCCAGATTATTAGCTCTTGCCCTCTCCTCCTCCTCA
Source organism: Diaphorina citri (assembly GCF_000475195.1). Classification (NCBI taxonomy): domain Eukaryota; kingdom Metazoa; phylum Arthropoda; class Insecta; order Hemiptera; family Psyllidae; genus Diaphorina; species Diaphorina citri. The sequence goes on from NW_007378499.1 coordinate 104,298, forward strand.
CTCACTGTCCATTCATTAATTTATTTATGACTTACTCCCACCATCATCTCCTAATTTTTCCTTCTAAATCTTCCCCCCACTTCTTTTCTTTCTCCTTCGCTCATTTTGCTCCTTAAAGGGAGGCTTTAAATTTTATATTTAGACATTTCCCTCTTTCTCTCTCTCTCTCTCTCTCTCTCTCTCTTCTTCCCCCAATTATAATCCTTGGGCGCTTCTCTGATCAATCCCACTCAAATCTCTCTCTTCCTCCTTCTCTCTCTCTTTCTCTCTCTCTCTCTTTCTCTCTCTCTCTCTCTCTTTCTCTCTCTCTCTGTCTCTCTCTCTCTCCATTATCAATTTCGTCAAAGGGCTTTATTTCATTCTGCCTCTAGTCTGATATAATGGGGGCAGAATATTAAATAGGGAGGGAGGCGCCTAAATCTCACCCAAAGCAGCGTGTCGGGGGTCTCTTTCACTGCCAGTGGATCTTTTTATTTATTTCAAGAGGTTTGATAGAGGGCATTGTAACAACAGAGAGGTGTCGTGTAGTGGGAACACTCACTCCAATTATTACATTGGGGGGAAAAATCGGATGAAACTCACGACAAGAGGGAACAGGCCTTTAGTTGGTTAGGAAAATGTCCTGGGGGAATATGGTACCAGGAGGACAATGTCTCTTTCACTGCCAGTGGATCTTTTTATTTATTTCAAGAGGTTTGATAGAGGGCATTGTAACAACAGAGAGGTGTCATGTAGTGGGAACACTCACCCCAATTATTACAGGGGGGGGGGAAATCAGGACATTTGGGGAAAAAATCGGATGAAACTCACGACAAGAGGGAACAGGCCTTTAGTTGGTTAGGAAAATGTCCTGGGGGAATATGGTACCAGGAGGACAATCATGAGATTGAAAAGCCCCCTCAGAGTGAAAGGTGCTTGAGAACAAAGGAGATGCTAATTAGGTAATGGAAATGAAATATATGGGTCTTCAGATAGAATAAATATTATAGGGATTGGGATACTGGATGAGAGAGATGAAATATGAAATTGTTGAAAATCCTGGAGAAGTTGAGAGTCCATAACGCTAAGTTAAAGTTGGAATTTATTTTGGTAAGTAAATAATGAATACACTAGGTTACATAATATTATAGGGATTGGGATACTGGATGAGAGAGATGAAATATGAAATTGATGAAAATCCTGGAGAAGTTGAGAGTCCATAACGCTAAGTTAAAGTTGGAATTTATTTTGGTAAGTAAATAATGAATACACTAGGTTACGTTGTTTTCTGAATTTCTGAAAAATGAGATCTAAAACTAACATTCGGACTTTAAAGTGTTTTTATCTTTCACTTTCCCAGTCAATGACATGTTATACAAGGATCCCGCGTATTTCTTCAAACGGAAAGTTCAAAAACCTCTCCCATTGAAATCAAGCGGAATAATAACTTCTTGCTTGGATCATTTTCATTTTGTATTAAGGTCGGGGTTCTTTTCTATTGAGAAGAGAAGTCAGAGGGAGGAGAAGGAGGAAGAGGAGAAGAAGGAGGAGGAGAAGGAGGAAGAAAAACAAAAGCATTTCCATCAGCTCGAGGCGAAACGTTGAGAGAAAATCCGTGAAACAGACATAGACAAAACGGGTTCAACATTTTTCAGATTTTTTGTCTCTTTTTAGTCCGTCCTTCCTTTATTATTACAATAGTAATAAAAAGGTATAAGGGACGGGCTATTGTATTCGCTTCGGTGTCGTCTGTCACTCTGTTTGTCCTCGTAGAAGGACTTATCCAAACCTGGTTGACCTATATATCAAATTAAAGGTCTTTTTACCAGGAACACGAAAATGGTGGTGCAAATTTTGATGAAAAATGAGATCTAAAACTAACATTCGGACTTTAAAGTGTTTTTTTCTTTCACTTTCCCAGTCAATGACATGTTATACAAGGATCCCGCGTATTTCTTCAAACGGAAAGTTCAAAAACCTCTCCCATTGAAATCAAGCGGAATAATAACTTCTTGCTTGGATCATTTTCATTTTGTATTAAGGTCGGGGTTCTTTTCTATTGAGAAGAGAAGTCAGAGGGAGGAGAAGGAGGAAGAGGAGAAGAAGGAGGAGGAGAAGGAGGAAGAAAAACAAAAGCATTTCCATCAGCTCGAGGCGAAACGTTGAGAGAAAATCCGTGAAACAGACATAGACAAAACTGGCGAAATTATTTTCATTGCAATCATTGTTTGATTCGTTCGTTGAAAATGAAAATTGCTGAGAAATTTCGAGATTTCATCAGCGGCTTTGATGTTAAGCACGGTTTGGCGTGGTAGGTACGGGATTAGGTGACCAAGTGGACAAGTGGGCCACGCATTTGATCGGTACACATTCCTGGATGTACTCAGCCTCGTGCACATTTTCTCACACAAATGAGCTCTGTCTTGAAATTTGTCGCGACGACCTATGAACTCAAAGCGATAAATTTTTAGATAACACTTAAGACGATCATTTAAGACCGGTTTTAGCGTTACCTATGTTAAGCTACGCCGAGGAAGGCCAATAAATGGATGGGTGACTTAAACAGTGGTTAATTTAAGACCGGTTTTAGCGTTACCTATGTTAAGCTACGCCGAGGAAGGCCAATAAATGGATGGGTGACTTAAAACTTATATTGGGAATAAAGGGAGAACGGGCTCGAGTCTTGATTTTCAATCAAAATCATTACATAAAAGTAAAATCAAATCAAGAATAATAATAATAAACTGAATATTAAACAAATTAGGTAGGTACATAGGTAATAGGTACTGATTTTCTCTAATCACGATCGAATAAACTACGGGCTAAAAAATTCCCGGAGGGACGGGCCCAGCTTGTTCCCTCCTAATTAAGGTCGGGGTTCTTTTCTATTGAGAAGAGAAGTCAGAGGGAGGAGAAGGAGGAGAAGGAGGAAGAGGAGAAGAAGGAGAAGGAGGAAGAAAAACAAAAGCGTTTCCATCAGCTCGAGGCGAAACGTTGAGAGAAAATCCGTGAAACAGACATAGACAAAACGGGTTCAACATTTTTCAG
>NW_007378500.1:0-3723 GCF_000475195.1 Diaphorina citri
ATCCCATCAGGATAAAATCCGCCCCGGGCGGGAATCGAACCCGCGGTCTAGCGCTTACAAGGCAGACGCACTACCAACCAAGCTAACTAGGCTGGCCTGCAAGTTTAGTAGAGCAGCTCTTTATTGGCACAAGTAATTTTGTTTTCAAGGTAAGGTTTCAAAATAGGTTTGCATTTATAGTTAGGGTTCAAGAGATGGTTTAACGAATTGTTTTGCCATAGGTCTACTGCGGGAGTGTTAGTAGTTGAAATTTGCCGCCGAAATGCCACGGTTCATAAATCTGTACGCACCTTTTTACCAAACGGTTCGATTGGATTATCTTGGTGCCATCAAACCCAATCTAAATCCATTCAGAATAGGCCTGATGACTAGAATCTAGGATTGTTAACTACTTGATTAACGCATAGTACGGCCAAGGTCATTGCATGTCATGCATGTTACAACTTTAGGCCCAAGATCAGAGATAGAATGTCCATCCCTGAACAAAAAATTCAGGCTTATCTTGACACACCGCTAATTTAGGGTTGGGTCGTTTTTTCCCCCCAAATACATATCAATACTCAATATTAGTATGGTATCCAGTAGCGATTTTATCAGATTCAAAAAATCTAGCATTGTACCATTTGTATCACAAGAATCTATTGTGCAGTGAGTGGCACTATTGATGGATTGGAAGGAAAACCGCTTGTCAAACCAATTGATGGTTCTTTGTGTGTATTTGGTAATTTTCTTTCAAAATTAGATCGATTTATCACCTAAGATCCAAGTCCAACTTTTGATAAACGATTTTTTTCTACCAGTAATTTTGAAAAGTTTACTTTCATATGATCTTGAAGGAATCAAGAGGGATGGAGTGGGCCTAGTAATTATCTAATTTGGAATAATTAGGCAAGTCTTACGAAAACGACATTGTATTCTTTCAATGATTGCCTGTGCCTACCGTGATACCAACACAACATATGAATATCTAGCCTACACACGCAGGTACGTTAATGGACAATGATTTATTTCAGAGAATGTCGGAATGTTAAATTTGGAATGCCACCATTGCGACCTGGCAGGTAATTAGTTAATTATGATGAAAATTTGAAAGATAACAAGATAGGCGCGAAGAACCGTATCTAGATACAAAGTGACCATGACGACATATGAACCAACATTGACTTGACGCATCTTACCGAACCTAACCCTGTCGTCATTATCTTAGTCCCAAATACATTGATAAATAATCCTCACCTATGTACATAGCCCTTCTCCATGATGAACATCTAAAATACACAACCGTCTAAAACTGTGTCCACACAGAGTCGACGGCACTATGTGTGGACTGTGGACACATCTTTAACGTCAAAGAAATCAAAGACGAAAAGCGTCACAAGAGTTCAAGTTCATCAGTAGAAACACTTTACAAATCTTCAACCATGTTTATCAAAAGTACTATTCCTAGAATATTTAATAACAGAGATAGATACCATTCAGAATCACTCAACATATCATTACTAGACTCAATAACAGTACATAATCATTTAAATTCATTAGAAACACTAGATTAGAATCGGAATCGACACCAGACACGAGGAAGTCAATAATGAATCATCCACGCGCCAACATCAATAATGTTCGCCCGGTTCAATTACCCAATACCCAAGTGTCATCAATAACATGTGAACACGGTTACCTTCAACCACACACAGTCGGTGAATCTCCACACTATGAATGAACGTAGTGATTGTACTCACTCGTAGTAGACGTAGTAAAACTTTATGAATGGGATGCGCAGTGATGAGTCGGCTACTTAATATTCATTTGTTCCGAGTGGAATCCTTTCCATTATGGGTTTGACCTATGGTATTTGTTAGACCGGTGTGTTGCGGTTCTTGTAACTGTTCAATCTCAGACACGATTGCCGAGCGGTAAAGACGAGTCTTCTGCTATGACTTGGGGTGAATAGCTTGCTCATCCTTTGACATTTTGTATTCGCACAGATGAGTTGCCATGAATGGATTGTACTGGGGATTCAGTTAGAAGTTAGAAGCAGTTTTCTACATTATCTCGCAGTGATGATGTTACCGGTCTATAGGTGCTATCATTGAAGAACTATGTTTTTTTTTTTTTTTTTTTTTTTTTAAGTTGGGTTTTCCCCCCCCGTTTTTAAAAAATAAACTTGCAGCATAATTTCAGATAATTTGTGAAATCAAGTTCGAAATGTGCGTAAGGACCTACCGCAGAGTTACTCCCGTGCGCCTCTAAAGGATGGGTTAAGCTACTACGAATCTACTGCCGTCCGCAGATGTGTACGCACCTTTAAATAATAATATCAAAAAATAAATTTGAAAAAACAATTTGAGGTGCCGATGTTCAGATTTGTGTAGGCACTGTAGGCTTGACAAGACAAATAGCGGTGCACTGAATGAAACATCTACAACGGGCACATGTCCATTAATGTTTCTAGTTCAAGGTGGTCATCAACAATGACATAAGATCAACAAGAATACCAGTGGCAAACTCCAAGGTAGTATGACAGAAGTTATGACGAGCTAGTAGAAGATGGCGCAAGAAGTGATGCAGAGAAAAGCAGGAAAATTGCAAGTTTTGATGTAGAATGTGGCTGAGACCAGGTTATTATTATTATTTTTTTTTTTTTTTTTTTGAAGACCTGTGTTGAATTGATACTTTGTGGAGCAGTTTGCTATATTAGCTGGGAATGCTGGGATGGCATCCCATGTGTACGAGGGTGGATCAATAAGTACCTGTGTTTGAGAAAATGGTGCAAGGTACCTACATGTTTTGGTTCTATTTTTCAACTTGGTCTATTTTTAGGGCCACACACTTAACCCAGCGTCCCTGCCACATTTTTAACCCTTCCAAATAGCAGCTGTCATCAAAGTCCTCAAAATAGCGTGTTTTTGGGGTGCTCACGTCATCCTTTGAGGTGAACCGCTTTCCGCTGATCCAAATTTTCAAGTTAGAGAACAGAAAATAATCATAGGGAGTCAAGTTAGTTGAGTAGGGTGGTTGTAGCAACAATTCCTAACCAAAATGGTGGAGTTTAGCCTTGACAATTGTTGAGGTGTGGGACGGAGCATCGTCACGGTGGAACAGCAGTTTTTTCGTTGCAAAATGGGGGGGTTTGAGCTGCACTGCTTCATCAAATCTTGTCAAAAGTTCAGTCCAGCCCCAATGGCTGCCGCGACTGTCACAATGGGTGCCGCGACTGACAGCAAGTGACGTGTTCAAAGGCTTGCCTAGACCTATGGAAACGCAATCCAAGTGAATTTTTGCATTGATTTGTGACCGTTGATGAGTTTTGTATCCATCACTACAACCCTGACACAAAACGAGAGTCAAACAATGGACTGCGGCTGGAGAATCTGCCCCAAGCTGGCAAAATCAGTCAAATCAGCCGAAAAAGTGATTTTCCGGCAGATCTGACAGTTTTCTGGGATTCAAATGGAATAATTCTCATGGGCTTCTTTAAAAAAGGTAAAACGACAACTGGACTGAACTTTTGACAAGATTTGATGAAGCAGTGCAGCTCAAACGCCCCCATTTTGCAACGAAAAAACTGCTGTTCCACCGTGACAATGCTCCGTCTCACACCTCAACAATTTTCAAGGCTAAACTCCACCATTTTGGTTAGGAATTGTTGCCACAACCACCCTACTCAACTAACTTGACTCCCTATGATTATTTTCTGTTCTCTAACTTGAAAATTTGGATCAG
>NW_007378500.1:4242-8663 GCF_000475195.1 Diaphorina citri
TGTGTCTCTTGTCGCCGATCTGATGAGAGGCATACTACGGGATGGGTATGCTACGACACAGGCCACAAGCGTCTAATGTAGCAGTTGTTCCATTGTGAGGTTTGCTAATAAGATGGTGAGCCCAGCTGCAGTCATAGATTGGAAGATAGAGACAATAGACACAGAAATGCCATGAACAATAAACTTGCATTACGAGGAGACCTCCAATTTCACAGATTGTTTATGAAGGTCTTTTGACTTGTCGAGTGCCCAACTGCCTTATTAATTCTCGGACAGTACTGATCATGACAATTTTGATCTTGATGGTTTTTTTCGGGTCAACTATTTTGTGACCTGTGCGAGTTTCTAATGGCGCGTAAAGTTGATCTCGTTTAAGTCGTTTTGTTGGAGGCGTTTAGCCTTTTCAGTTTAGTGTATGAAGATTAGAATGGTGTTTTGCACTAACCATATTAATGGGTACTTTAGACTTTAGATGGGTCATTCACGCTCCTTCGGTAAGTGGGAGGCTGCTGGTGCTTGAATCCCGGGCGTGACCAAAAATGAGGTCGCCTTTTAAAATCTAAGTGTCTTTTTTTCCATACTGCACGACAAACCTGTGCATGTGATTCAGTGTACAAATGCATAGAGACTACTCAGTTTTTTGCAATCGCGCAGAGAATCTGAACTTTTGCCGTCGAAAATCGGATCTAATATAACCGCGCCGTAACTCGGGGACTACATCACTGACTGACTGATGTGCGTACATGCCATACTATCTCTTAGCGTAAATTGTGTACCAGCTTAACGTAGATTGCATACCAACTTACCAGACAGAATCACAGAATAGTTGACAAACTCTATTCTTGTCCAGTGAGGTTTTCCGCGTCGGAAGTTCGGAGGGAAACGTTTCTGTAACCATGTCCTAAATCACTTTTACCCGTAGTGGATAATGTGGCTGACCAACAGTTCCAACACTCAAGATCATATACAAGTCAGTGCTGTGGCTTAGACTGTTTAGAGATATCCGGACGAACTGGAGTTGACACGCTACTGAGATTGACTAGTCTCGTTTGTCTCGAGAATCCCAGTTGCACTCAGCCCTGTGACGACAGTTGACGAACTGTTTGAAATCCCAGCTAAAAACAAGTGATACATAAAAGCTTGATATAACCTTAACAACAGAACTGCCTTTCATCCCAAATTCAGCTAGGAGGCTACATACTACTTGTCTACTCATGTTCTAGATTCTAGAATTCTAGATGCATACGAGAAATTCAGGTATACAATTCTACTTGCTCATGTGAGATAGAAGAGTAGGACGTCCTGCATTGGTCTCCCCCACGAGATGGCTGAACTCACACCACTGGATTCAAGTTCCTGTGAACTTGTCACATTGCTCCAATATATATCACACACCGTATGTTACTTAACCCAGAACAATGCCAGGACTGTTTCGTCAGATGTGACGCGTTCCTTCGAATTCTCTCGAATCTGGAAACCGCACTTCCACCACAAAACTTCACAAGTGTTCACTCAAGTCCACTCAACAGTGTAAATGATTAGGTCTGGTCTGGAGAGTTGACCTCTGGTTTGCAATTTGCAATAATGTTGTAAAAATCTGATGAATATTTTTGGCGATCTAGGACCCAAATATTGTTAAATCGGACGCAAATCTGGCACATTACCTTTATTATGTTACTTGCTTAGTTTGTTATACCCCATTGTAACAAGTGTGAGAATGCACGGTTGGTCCAGTGGTAACGCGCTTGCTTGCCATGCAGAAGGTCCCGGGTTCGAATCCCACCATCGACAAAAATTTTAGTGGTAACGTGCTTGCTTGCCATGCAGAAGGTCCCGGGTTCGAATCCCACCATCGACAAAAATTTGTACTCGTTTTTCGATTGCAAATAATTTACGGGTTACTTCTTCTGGTGTTCTCGTGTTGACCCAGCACCTAAATGGGAAGTATTGTGTCTCTTCTCGCCCATCTGTTGAGAGGCATACTTTCACGTACATATTTCTGGGAGAAATTACTATGTACCATATTTAACACTTTGTGGAGTTCCATTTCATGTTAGAAAAGTAATTGTAACAATGGCACAATCTCACAGCAAACTATTTGATTGCATCTACAAAACAATGATCTACAAGAAAACAAAGAAAACCCTTGTCTCGTTTTTAATCTGAATCTCATTCGAGATCTACAAAAGAAAGAAAAGTACCCAATAAAATCGATGGGAACTAAATTGAAATCAACTGAAGTGCAAGTACAACGCATCACCTTTAGAAACTTCTACCAGGAGAAGGTCAACACCTGAACGTGCGTAATACAAATGTCAATGTAGAGAGATTGGCTATAAGCTGAGGCGTCGAGGCTGAAAAGCATGCACCAGCAATAAAAACCTATTGCCGATATACTTCAACGGTAATAACTGAAATTGAACTACAATATAATGTGAATGAAAAAAACCCCGTCATGTATTTAGTAATGAGCACACATAGGTCCTAGAGGACATGCGGAGTACATTACGCGGATTTTACGACCCTCTGGAGATCGGCTTGACAAAACGAATAGCGGAGTTAATTGAAAAAGAAATCGTTCCAATAGTATTCGACTTGAACCTACATACCAGGGGGTTTCAAGGGTACTTTTAATGCGTGTTTTTTAAGTTGAGACGAAAAAGAATTCTTGGATTGCAACAGTTGACCATGTGGAAAAGAGAGACAAAAGATTCATCGATACACAAGCTCCCTCAATGGCGCCTAATGGCCAGAGAATCCACAGATGCAACTGTTTCGCACTGTATTCAGACTAGTTTAGACTTCAGATCAAAATTGCTTCTGATCCAGTAAATGTAGCTTGAAACAAACGCTATCGTGATTTATTATCTGCCTCATAACAATGGGAGGAGATATTTTATTATTATGTACAATATTGGTATGCAATTTTCAATGTTGTCAGAGGATTGCAGCCTGAACGGTAGCTATTAGACAAGACCTTACGCTTGTTGGAAGCATACCGATTATTTCTATCAAATGAAAGGCGTCCTAGATGTTATTATGAATGAGAGCGACTTGATAATACCTAAGCTAGGAGTACAAAGCATAGAAATAAATCGTGTTAAACATTTTGATCTCGTCCATAATTTGCTCTGAACTTGGTTCAAAGCCCAAGTTTCAATATCCATAATTCTCTGTAAATAATACCTTCAATCAAGTGTAAAATGGAAAAATAACAGCATAATCGGTGTGCGAGATCAATTTCCAATATATGACATTGATTTTGGATAGTCTCCCCTACGTAAAACGTCTACAGAAATAGACCAACATTATAATAATGTGAATATCAAGTTAAATATAATTTTATTGTAAAGTACTTTGCTATCTGGAGAATGCATCGTCAATAATAGCTGTTGTAATTATGGTGCCTGTGTGCATGTTGAAATACCTTGGACTGTTGGACTTAGCACAGCTTTGTGTCATATTATTAAGATCCTATCAGAATCAGAAGAGAACGGATACCAGAACCAGAGTGTGCTGTGCTTGTTGCCTGACTTGGGAACAGGGGCGGTGATTCAGCCATTTCAGAGGGGTACTTAAATTAATTGAAGGAACGAAGTTTTAACTCAATGAACCAACCTCAGTAGTTGTTAGTGTGAACTTTAGTTCTGGACGCTGACGCTGGTGGGTACTAAGTGGAGAGCAACATTTGTGCTTTTGTGACGAGCGTTCAAGTGTGTTCAACACACTTCAAATTCCCCCTTACTTTAACCAATCGCATCGTTGAAGGAACACCTTACTGAAGGAACAAGAAGGACCCCCCTCACTGAGACACTGGTTCAGCTGTCCTCATAAGTCGTAACCAAGATTAGAATGAAATTGAAAGTGACGTAGGTGTTAGGGGATATACTGGCTTATGCCTCTGGAATTCTCCAAGCCGTCCTCTGAGATTAATGTTGCAGAACAATTGAATGGAATTCCTTGCGTCCAAATCACATCGACAACGCACTAGGAATAGGAAAAGGTTATACGAATTTTTACTTTCTGTTGTCACTGTAATGTATAGTACGCTAGTTAGTAGCTGTAATGATGTAGTTATACGTCAAAATCTGATGTGATGTAATCCTAAATCCCATTTATTAACATTGTACCCCATTATTGGTAGCGTTAAACCTGCGCTGCATGTCAGAAACCTCTTCACATCATTATGTACAAGAAATTGTCGATCCAAATACATACTTCCATTTTTCTCTTTTGAAATTATCCGAAAAAAGGGTTTTCAAGCTCGCTGTTAATCCAGGAATTGCGGCAGATGTATTCGTTCCGGGAGATTTCATTGTCAGTCCTTGATTTGTACGAATTATCAGAACATCGATCACAGAAAGTCGTGTGATGTTCTCACCCCATTTTTATTGTATTTTTTTTTTTTTTTTTTTTTTTTT
>NW_007378500.1:8673-91186 GCF_000475195.1 Diaphorina citri
TCTGTAACTGCTATGGTCTTATCGTCCCGAAATCGAACAGAGAAGGAAGACAGGATAGGAGAAAATCAGCCGTTCCGATAACCAACATTATCCCATCAGGATAAAATCCGCCCCGGGCGGGAATCGAACCCGCGGCCTAGCGCTTACAAGGCAGACGCACTGATAAAATCCGCCCCGGGCGGGAATCGAACCCGCGGCCTAGCGCTTACAAGGCAGACGCACTACCAACTAAGCTAACTAGGCTGGCCAATAGGTAATATTAAGAGTATAAGTATAGTGATTTTTTGTATCGTTCGAATAGAAAGTCTCTTTCCCCGAGCAGTAGGGTAAGACTGTTATTTTGGTCAAAGTCCCAAGTTCAAATTATGTAAGTTGAGAAAATTCCATTCCTGGACTGGAATTGAACCTACGTCCTCCTGTTCACCAGACGAGCGCTTGACCACTACACCACTCTAGTGAAGCAAAAAAGCAATACCAGAAATGACCATGTTTCGATTTTTCCACAAAGTCCTCTTTTCGTCTAATCTCGTGATAAGACGATAAATTTTTCGTTTCGTCGTGCACCACTTAGGTAATTCAGCACTAGTCATTTATTTACCAATTTATCAGTTGTATTTTGTGTGGGCACCCTGTAACTGTAAGATTATACCTAAGAGTTTCTTCGTCCAGCGTAATTATAAGACACACAGTCTATTTAACCTGTTCTCTCTACATTACATACCATTAATATGAAAATGCTTCAACTTTTTTTATGTTATTAAAGAAAAGGGAAAAATATTGGCGTCCTAACGTCGGATTAAATGCACACACACCCTCCTGGATTATGTCGACCCAAGTGTATTCTATATGATTAATACACCCGAGCAAGAATATTGGATCAAACCAAATCGAAATTTTACAGAAATTGTCTTTTTACTTTCCTGTGTCCTCTAAGAAGGAAAAGAAAGTAATGTAATGGGTTGAAATTTTTTAGATGGTTTTACTTAACTCAGCCAGCCTAGTTAGTTAGTTAGCTTGATTGGTAGCGCGTCTGCCCCATAAGCGCTAGGCCGCAGGTTCGATTCCCGCCCGGGGCGGATTTTATTCTGAACAGATAATGTTTGTTCTCGGAACGGCTGGCTTTCTCCTATCCTGTCTTCCTTCTCTCTTCGATTTCGGGACGATAATACCTTAGCAGTTACAGTTCCCTCTGTCAAACCTCTTGGAAAAAAACTCAACTTGATGTTTCTGTTGGTTTGAAGTTGAAGAGACTTGATAAAGGGAACTGTAGCTGCTCCAATTTCCATGTTCTCGAGTGTATGTCTCCATATGTGGGTAACGCCTTGAACTTTCCACAGCAAGCAATTTTTTAGATGGTTTTACTTAACTCAGCCAGCCTAGTTAGTTAGTTAGCTTGATTGGTAGCGCGTCTGCCCCATAAGCGCTAGGCCGCAGGTTCGATTCCCGCCCGGGGCGGATTTTATTCTGAACAGATAATGTTTGTTCTCGGAACGGCTGGCTTTCTCCTATCCTGTCTTCCTTCTCTCTTCGATTTCGGGACGATAATACCTTAGCAGTTACAGTTCCCTCTGTCAAACCTCTTGGAAAAAAACTCAACTTGATGTTTCTGTTGGTTTGAAGTTGAAGAGACTTGATAAAGGGAACTGTAGCTGCTCCAATTTCCATGTTCTCGAGTGTATGTCTCCATATGTGGGTAACGCCTTGAACTTTCCACAGCAAGCAACCTATGTGTAATCTTTTGTGGTTCGAACTAGAGGAAAATTATAACGTAGGAATTTCTTCCGCTTTGAAATTACAATTATTTAGCTCTACTTGTCTTCTACAGCTCTACTTCTGACTACAGTCTACAGTCCACTCAAGTGTACTGGTACAATGCTACTGAAGGACTGAGGGTATACGAGGAGTCCGCTCATAGACTGAAGGAGTCTTCTTCTGAAATAGGACAAACAGTGGAATTTTTAGACTCGAAATAAGGGGGAGCGGAGGTTCGACTCCCAGTAGTGACATTTTTTTTTTTGTTTAAAAGATGAGTGTTCCAACGCCGTTTTTATTTCGTAGCAATGAAACAACTGCTACATTAGACGCATGTGGCCTGTGTCGTAGCATGCCCATCCCGTAGTATGCCTCATTTCTCCTATCCTGTCTTCCTTCTCTCTTCGATTTCGGGACGATAAGACCATAGCAGTTACAGTTCCCTCTGTCAAACCTCTTAAAAAATATTACCTATTATCTTCAATTTATTAACGTATTCATGCACAAGAAATGAATTAATTATTGATTGAATCATCCCCAGGAAGAATATATTATTTTTTGCCTATATTATTTTTGCGCCCTATTCTTATAGGCCCTTCCTCCTGGGGAACAATTGGATTGATTGAGTCACCCAGTATACCATTGGAACAAGAGTAATGGCAGAACTGGTCGTTAAAGGTTTTCCTATATATAAAAAAAGAAGTTATTTTTCGAAGGTGCGGTAGTGTGGTTGTGATCTAGATATTGACCTTGAATTTCAAAATAAAATTCTATATCTTCGCGAATTGGACAAAAAAAGCGCCGATCCGGTTTTATTTTCCTAACGATAAATTTATCTAAGAGTTCTTTGTTGAGGGAGAGAGAGGGAGAGGGAGAGAGGGGGAGAGAGGGAGAGAGAGAAAGAGAGAGAAGAGAGAAAGAGAGAGAGAGAGAGAGAGAGAGAGAGAGAGGGAGAGAGAGAGAGAGAGAGAGAGAGAGAGAGAGAGAGNNNNCGTATTAGCTGTAGCTCAAAACTTCAGACTGTTAAGGGACCAAGCCGAAAGTACCTGAGATGCTATACATCGCCAAATGAAAGTAATGAAACGAAATGGTAATTCTTGTATCAGAGTCTTTAATATGTACATAAAGTATCCCAATACCATATGTAGATTGTAATTTAATACAGGCAACAATTAAACAAAGATCTAGGAAAGCTGTCTCCAAGCACCTCACACTTGACCTAGGGTATGTCTCAACCTGACCAATTATCATTCTCCATTTTATATGCCCGCGGGTCTTTCAATTTTTTTTGCACCTTTTTACATTATGTTTGAATACCTGTATGTGTGTACTTGGAGAAAAATTCTTTTTGTGTCTACATTATAATATCCGCGGGGCTGGATAGGGGGTGGGTTCTTGTTGTACAGTTAGGAAGTGCAAGTAAGTGTGTATGTGGAGTTTTTTTTTATCGCCCTTGATTGGTTTTCACGTCCAATCCGCCATATATATATATGCTTGAGTAGCCATCGAAGACAACCATTAACAGTATCAGTCACTAACTGTGAGGATATTCTTAGTAACTTCTTACCACTCCAACACAGACAACATGAAATTCTTGGTAAGTACCCGGTGTTCATTTTCTTCTAGATTTGCATTTTAAATAACTTTTCAAACTGTGAAAATAGCTTTGAGTAAACTCCAACCATAGATAAAATGTGATCTCTAACAATCCTACTTTGCATATTAGAGCCTTTTTGTAATTTACGAGATTTTTTTCCTTGAGTCTTTCGTAACTCATCTTTAACTTAGACCAATTAACGAACACTTCAGTTTTCTTACAAGAAACATATTTGCATTTCAATTTCAAATAACTAATCTACTGTGAAGTTTTAATTAGATGAGGCTTTTTTCTTCATCTTAAAAGTGCAACTGCTCTCTGCCCCTTCAAATCAATCAATAGTTTGTTTTCCTAATCTTCTTTTAGTCATATCTTTATAAGCTAAATTGTTTGAGGGCATACGAGAAATACATGACTACTTCTGTATTATTTAAGCTAAACATGCAACATGTAGGGCAAAGGCCAGATCACTTGTCAGAAACGAGTCTGTCTTGGTTAGACATTGAAATCAAAATCAAAAGCTAGAACAATAAGTGCTACAAAGTTATTTAACAGTTGGCGCAATTTTCCCATTTCATACCATAAATAACAATATATCCATAAAAGAGTCATAAAAAACTTTGCACCATATTTAAGAGTAGTAAATTGGCAAGTGTCATAAGGTGAGATACCAATAGAAGTGGCAAAGTATGTAAAACAACGTGCTATCACTTTATACACAGCACAGGGTTAAAGCCTCTTGGCTAGGTCAACTCCAACTTACTGCAGACAGTGCCACTACTAACAAAGACAAATTAGATAACCATAGAACTTCCAAAACTGGATTATTCTTTAACAAGCATCAGGATATAAACAAGTATGGTTGATTTTCTGATGAACTTTTGGGGAGTTTCATGTCGAAATTTCACTTTTGTAGGGTCGGTAGAACAGACAAATTGACAGTCAGAAAAGTCCAAATTTTAAACAAAACGTGTTAGAGAATAAACAAAACAATACCATTATTGGAGATTGGAACGTCCAATGCAGAATTTTTCCTTGATGAAAAAATACAAGCTCTCACCTAAAGTTGGTCGTCTTTGGTCCGACAATTCAATAGTAACAAACAAATCCCTCTCATACCAAATATGGTTCGAGTTAGGAAAAGTAGTTCTGCTTGAGTAGCAAATATTCTTCTAATGCATGTAAAATAATCAAGAACTTTAGGTGCTTTACTTACATATACGAGCAGATATGTAATATAGTGTATGACACCATCTAATTTACAAAATTGTAGGTACAATATTATGATACACATGTACTTAAACGAATAAAACCACGTCAGTAATTACCTTTTTGTTTCCTAATGATTACCACTTTGTGTACCAAAATTACCAACAGCTAGGTAATTTATTCTCATGTCATTTCAATAGGGTAGTCTTGATGGTCTATGACTCCATATGCGATTGCAGCAAGTTAATACCCAATTTGAGTACAAGAACAATACAGGTTTTAGTTTCAAGTGATGTGGTTTAATTTCAAATTGTCCAACTAATGTATTTTGTTCAATCAAACTTTGGTTTGTCCATGGCCAATGTCAATTTCTAAAAGTTCCCTACAACATCGTCACTATTGAAAGTTCTCTGCAGTTAAAAGTTCTTTCAGACGACAAACGTCAAATTTAACTATGCCAAACCAACAATTCCTTAAAGTTTCGTACATTGGGATGCACAGATTTTTCTTTGAAACCAAATCATGGCCGAAGAATCAGCTTTTATGTCTCCTATAGCTTTTGTTAGTTCAGCCATACAGTCATACTACTCCGAATGAGTTCGATAGCATCATAAGACTATTACGCAATAGTTAAGGATTACGAAATTTCGAATTGCAATGAGATAAAGTTACGGTACATTGTGTATGAAGGTAATTAATTAGTGGAACAGTGTGATAGTTGGTCATTAGAGAGAGGATACCATTGATTTGCATATTGTACAGCAACAGGTTTAACATTCTTGTTAAAACATTCATTCAAAAATATTACGCTTGGAATTGGTCAAGAGTTATTAATTAACACGAGTTTTACATACTTAGCTAAGTATCGAATTTAATTGGGCTTAATTAGTTCATTTTCATGGGTTTAATGTGGTGTCTGAAGTTTGGATTTTTGTTCGAATGGGTGTTTGTTATCAAACTACCACTAATATTCAAGTAGGTAAGTGAATGCCCATGCACTTGGATATTGGTGGTAGTTGGGAGGAATAAAATTATAAAATAGCTGATTTGGATCTTAAAATTGGTGGGTCACACTCATATTTTTGTTCTGGATCGTCCTCTTGATGTGTTCCCCAGAGCCTTGGTTCCTAGAGGTCTAAAGATTGAAAAGCATTCTTTCGCATGAAATGGAGCAAAATGAGGCCCATTGTTTACGAGGACAAGATGAAGGTATAACAACTTCATTTGTCAACAATTATCTTCAACATAAAACATGACTGTATCTCACTCTTACCCATCAAGATGTAACTTTACTCGTGTTTTATCTCCTTGTTGGATCAAATGTCAATAACAGAATACATTATCTAGATTGTAAAGCCATTATCCCATTAACATAACTTACATGAGCAACGTTATCTCATACACACGTTACTTGTTTATAATGAACGAGTAGCAAGGTCTTCTCACCTCTGAACATGAAAGCTTACAGTTCACTATTATCCTATCCGATCCAGTATTTACCGAGCAAACAAAAGAAGTTATTTATCATATCCAGGCTATGATATCGTAATCTAATATGCAAAGCAGTACCATAACTTTATTCAGTGCAACCTGAGATTGACAAAATAACTTACAGTGTAATTACTTCTTCTGTTACAGGTAGTAGCTGTCGCCACTCTGGCCTGTGCCTTCGCCGCCCCCAACGGATACCCATACGCCGGCTATGCTCCTTACGCTGGCTATGCAGGACCCGCTGCTGACATCAAGGTTCTCCCAAGTGGATTCTTAGCCGACACCCCAGAAGTTGCCCACGCTAAGGCCGCTCACTTGGCCGAGAAGGCTAAGGTTGCCCCAGCCCCATATGGTGCCCCAGCTTACGGTCCAGCCCCATACGCTGCTCCTTACGCCGCCCCATACGCCGGAGCTTACGCTCACGCCCCAGCCCAAATCACCGTCCTCCCAAGCGGTTTCTTGGCTGACACCCCAGAAGTTGCTCAAGCCAAGGCTGCCCATGCTGCTGAGACCGCCAAGTCTGCTGCTGCCGCTGCTGCCAACCCAGACTATGAATCCCACTCCTACGCCGCTGCCCCATATGCCGGAGCTTACGCCGCCCCAGCCCCATACGCTGCTCCTTACGCCGCCCCATACGCCGGAGCTTACGCCGCCCCAGTTGTTACCGCTAGTGGTTTCTTGGCTGATACCCCAGAAGTCGCTCACGCTAAGGCTGCCCACCTTGCCCTCAAATCCGCCGTCTCTCATTACTAAGTTTACTCATATTTCTTCAACATTTGGAGAAAACTTTGTGATACCTCCTGTCATTGTTTAATGTTGTCCAGTGTTTCCTATTCTGGAGACGCTTGCACACAAGTCATAGTCGTGTAAATATTTCATGTCAACTGTTATAAATTGTCTGTGTAAAATGAAAAGTAAATCTTAGAAAACAACTTTCTGTCTTCTCTCTTTATTTATGATTCTTTAGAATATCTTTCCAGAAAATGAATTCGTAGAACAATCACATTAAAATAGACTCTTCAGAAATAATTCAACAGGGTACAGTAAAGGGATGGAAAGTACTAGGAGCTTTTCGAGCATTTATAAACAGTCATTGGTTCTACAGGGTTGCGATCCATAAAATATGACGCCTCCCCCCCCAAAAAATAGTTGTTTTAATTGTTATAATTTGGTGCTGCTCCAGAAGAGAACAGCTTTACTTCAGAAACCCTATTGAAGAGCTGAAAAATGAACAACCCCGAGCAATAATTAATATTCTAGACATTGCAAGAGAGAAATGATCTGATTCTACCGATGATATAACTTCATTTGACAGATACTGACCATAACTATATGTAAAGCTTTTACAGTAAAAGTAATCTTGGCATTCAATGATAATTTTCTGCTGAGAAAAAATCCTCTTATGGAATGTTACGGTAAATTTTCCTCGAAAGATTATACTCTATTAGCAAGAGAATTGGAAATATCAGATAAATAATAAGGAGCAATTTATCTGCAAAATGAAAAGGATGATGTTTTCTAAATTGTATTTTCCTCGAAATTTTGATTAAACGTCTAATGGCGTGCGGCCACAGTAGGGTAAATGCTGTAAATCTGAATGGATTACTCAATTTAACCAACTTTGCGAGTGACCATAGTTGTTAAAAGCTACCTAAAATCCCCTAAAGTCAAGTTATTAAAAAAAA
Organism: Diaphorina citri; assembly: GCF_000475195.1. Classification (NCBI taxonomy): domain Eukaryota; kingdom Metazoa; phylum Arthropoda; class Insecta; order Hemiptera; family Psyllidae; genus Diaphorina; species Diaphorina citri. The sequence goes on from NW_007378500.1 coordinate 16,408, forward strand.
AAAATTGATTAAACCAAAGAGGTTTCATCTGAAATCTTCAAAATGGGTCCACAAAAAAGTCAATCCCGGTGGCTGGACGAGATAGGATTTGCTGTCAATGATGTAAAGGTAGTCAATCAACCCAGCTAGAGCGAAAGATCATCACTCCGTTTGAGCCATCATCCCGTTAAAACAAAAACACAGGTAATGTACGTAAGTAGCTGCATCCCATTTTCTTCTACGGAATGCACCAGCTAAATTCTCTGTTCAGAATAGGTAAGTAGAAAGACCAATCTGAGAAGATCAGCGGTTAGCGCAGTGGTTCAAGTCCACGTGATACAATTTGGTACAGTAGTAATATGTATTATCGAGGAACAACATTTGTGATTATTCATTATGCTTGAAACAATTGAGGTATCATCGATCGACCTCCGTCGATTATTTTTGGACACACCCTAAGAAGGGTTATCTTTCAACAGAAAACAGTACAGAAAATGACCTTTCTTCGTAAACCTCTATTGAAATTTTCAAAAAAACCCAACTTGATAAGTTAAATGTAATGAGAAGATTTGCCTGTTATGAAAATATGAACTTATGACAGTCGGTACTGACCTTATGGGAGCTAAAATGATATATTGCCATGAAGTGGTAGACATTTACATTGCGTGATTTGCGTGCTGACCACTGACGCATCTCATTAGAATGAATCAATAGAAAAAGTCCATCTATCATCTATAAATAGAAAACCTTTCACGCGAAGCAGATACATAATGATATTTCGAATACAACATCCAAGATTTACTTGCAAACATGGAATTCGAAGAATGAGATGAAATTTAGAACAAACAAACAAACCAACAACCAAACAGACAAATATCAATGCATCTTCAGATGAGCAAAACCGAAGTACTCTTGTTATGACACAATATTCTGTTTTGAGGTAACTGGTGAGGTCCGCCAGAGTATGCAACGATAAATGTGTTCGTGATTCTGTATCCCAAGAGCTTCCAGCATGACTGTGGGTTCACAGATTTCAACTTCTTTTTTGAGAACATCTTGGGAGCGTCCCACACACGGTATGTATAACAAATGAACCATTTAGGTTAGGGGTAAACCGCAGAATACAGACGTGCCCTCGATATGAGGATAAAAGAAACGATGCCATGCTAGCCTTAGGCCTGACAGTTGGTGGCGAAATCCCTCTGGACCAGATCCCCCAGAATGGGGTTGCCTGGAAACTACTGGCCGAGTTTTCAAGGCCGCTTGCCTCACATAATACGGCGTTGCGCAGAAAGCGCACGGTCAGAGCTGAGCCAGTGCGCGATCGAGATGAAACTCGCGCGCACGACCTAAAACACAGCTACAGAAAACAATGCTACTGACCACAATCGCGAACGAGCGGTGCGGTGGAACCCGGTCCCGGTCGGTGAGAGTCGATATTCTAAAATTACACTCATAGAATTACACATATTAGAAAATCTCGAGAAAACACACAGAAAAACTAGTGAACTATCATAGCTTGAACAGTAAGAAGGAATTTGTTCATGGTCAGTGGTCATCTAATAGGTTCACTCTTGAACTCGATACAATGGCAGTGAAGGGCGATTTACATTTGTCACTTCAATTCAGGCGACCCTCAAAGGCAATTCAAGTTCGATTCACAGGCCTCGCTGGTTGACAAGTGGAAGTTGGCCGTAGGGTCATTTTTGCACGTGTTGGTATAGTTTGGTGTGGGCGGAGAGATAATGCATTCAGCATTCTACTGGAAGACACGTTATTGGTCATTGGGCGACGGAAATTGCATGCGAACTGACAAGAATATTGTTTTATCGACAGTCTTGGTTGTCACCGTGAGAAGAGAACCATGGAGTAGTTCTGACTGCAGATCAAACAATGTTGCAAGTGGGTTTGCAGATGCAGAAGCCGTTGCAATACAGGAACACTATAGGGGATTACCAAGTCATGAAGCTTGATGAAAAGAACAATTCCCAATATGTATGTAAGTGCAAATTGGATTCTAGAAGTTGTAACTCATGAACATCAGGATATGACAGAGGTGAAACTTGTTCAATCGAATTACAACAGATGCATCTCTGGAGGTTTTTTGAAAAGCATTTTTGATAGTGCTGTCTTTCATTTTGACAGAGGAATTTGTAAGAGGTGATGCACTACTACATATAACATTGTGACGAATAAACACAAGAGCCATGGACCCATAAACCTTACACTTGACTTCAAAAATATCTCTGCCGTTCCCCTATTGAGAGTAGGTAATGGAATGTTTAGTGTGTGCACTACTGCAACCTTAAACTTGAGAGATATGGAACTTTTTCTCTTCATAGCGTATGTATATCATTATAGTAGACATACTGTTTGCCCTTTAGGCGTTCCAATCATTTTTTCCTACGTGAGACTTATCTAGTGCTAACTCAGGATTGGTTGGTAGTAATTATTAATGATTGTATAATCTATGTGTTTATTATACAAGGGGGGTGTATTCTCGCCGAGCAAGTGATTTTAACATCCTAGAAGGAAATACTCTGCCCTTGACGAAGAATTCGAAATCATATATAAATGCTCAAGACCAACATGAAAAACAAATCATAGTATCAGTCACCTGTTAGTGAGGATACCAGCTCAACTTACCACAATACACAACATGAAATTCTTCGTAAGTCCATTTTTCTTTTTCAAAGTGATTTTTCTATTCTATCGGGATTAAGTGTAAAGTTTTTTTTTCTTCTGTTTACGATCGAGCGAGTTCTTGTTAATGTTTTAACGAAGTATTTGGTCGATTGGAAAATAAAAGTGTTTGATAAAAATGAAAATCATGCTTCAAAATTTAAATTTCTGTTGGGTTCAAGTTATTTTATGTCTTGCTTTAAAGAAATAAAACAAACTCCCAATATTCATGGAACATAAAAGATTTGATCATGCAGTAAAAAGTGAAGTTATGAGCGATTGTATGTTTTTTTACATAACTTTTCTCATAACAAAAATAAATATCCAATATAAAAAAATTCAAATGATAACCGGTGAAACGTGTTTTTATATTAGCAAGAAAGTGATTTTCTTTTCGTTCCTTTCAATGAAAATGATAAAACTGTATCAACAATATACATTCCTTTTCAATTAGGGATGCATTTATAAATTGTTTGTTGTGCTTTATAAAAGCTTTACTCAAGTTCAAGCAATAAATTGGATTTATTACCTTATTCTTGTATTCGTGCACTGTGGAGTTCACTTTGAGATTTTTTTCCTTCCTTTTTAATAAGAGATAAATTCAGTTAATCCTTTATACATTTTAAAATGAGCTCTTTAAAAATAATGTCTCATAATTATGAGATGAATCAAAACAAAATAGCAATATTTGATGTTGACGAGCACAGAGAAGAAAGATTTATATTCATTGCATTTTTTAAAAAACTTTTTGATAGTAGTTACATGCATGACTGATAGAAAAGACAAAGCTATAACAACCATCACTCAATTTCTCTTCGTATGTTTTGTGTTACAGGTAGCTTTCGTCGCCACCCTGGCCTGTGCCTTCGCTTCCCCTAGCGGTTACGGTTATGCCCCACACGGTGGTTACTACGGTGGATACTACGGCTACGCCCATGCCCCAGCCCCAGTCACCGTCCTGCCCAGTGGCTACCTGGCTGACACCCCTGAGGTAGCTCACGCTAAGGCCGCTCACCTTGCCGAGAAGGCTAAGGTTGCTTCCTACGCCGCCCCAGCTTACGACTACGGACACTACGGATACCCAGCTTACGGATACGCCGGAGCTTATGCTGGCGCTTACGCTCACGGACCAGCCCACATCACCGTCCTCCCAAGCGGATACTTGGCTGACACCCCAGAAGTTGCCCACTCCAAGGCTGCTCATGAAGTTGCCAAGGGTTACGTTGCTGCCGCTGCTGCTGCCAGCCCAGACTACGACAGCCACGCTTACGGACACGGTGGTTACGCTGCCCCATACGCCTACGCCGCCCCATACGCTTACTCTGGCTACTACGCCAAGCCCGTCGTCACCCCAAGCGGTTTCTTGGCTGACACTCCAGAAGTTGCCCATGCCAAGGCCGAACATCTTGCCATCAAGGCCGCTGCTGCCCACTCCTACCATCATTACTAATTTCTTCCGTCCTTCAATATTATCAATGTGATATAACTCTTCCATTTCCTTGCGTGTAGCGGGTAATCCAAAGAATCTCATCGGTACAAATCATTTGTTCAGCACAATGTTTTTAGCTTTGACTTTGAGCAAAGCAAAGAGTGAAGACAGTTGTGCTTTGCAAATGAATCTATTTCTATCTCTCCTGTAAATAATAGTCAATCATAAAAAAAAACCTCCTTCTATATTTCATGTTTATTTGTATTAAAAGAAAATACGTTTTATAAAAAAAATATTACTGACTTGGTTTTTAATTGTCTCATCGAACACCTTTACTTTCTTGAAATAGAAATGCTGAGAAACGATATTGAGAAGAAATCGTTTGTTACAAATGGAGGAGTACCTGAAAGAAGACCACGCATGTAATCGACTGTTTATAGGTTCGAGCCCCAAATAAGACATATATCATACTGATAAGCAGGTTTTGAGAATGCGACCATAAAATCGGTGGTAAGAATACCTCATGTTCTAAAAAAAAAAAAAAACTACAAATGCCTGTAGAAAACAACCAGATTGGGAATCTTGTCAATCCTTTGACATTGACCTCTTGACTTAACAGATTCTCTTCATCATTCGACCACAACCACGGAGGTGAGCCACACCAGACCGCCTTAATAAAAGACATTAGGGGTATTATCCTTTCAGGAACCTGATCACTGGAAAATTGACGACTGCTCCGTTCAGTTCCTATTTTCTATAGGAGCAGTGCTCAATTTTCCAGTGGGGAAAATACACCTATTCTTTACCATTTAGTTTATTCTGGAGACAACCAAAGGAGAAGGAGATCCGTCTTGAAGAATGCAGCCAAGCTTATCGGATTTCAGTGCAAAGCTGATGTAAATATTTTTGATGATCATTACCGTCAAGCTCAAATATTTGCTAGATATCTGAAATAACATCTATGATTCAGTGCACAATTGCACATAACACTAGTTCTATACGCCAGAGGTTCCGGGTTCGATTTTCTACAAAATTGAAGTTCTTCCGATGCTGTGCTTCGATTTTGGGGGTACAATCAGCCTCGAAAGTAACAGAAGACGATTGGCCAATTGTGGGGGAAAATTGTAGCAGTCAAAGGAGTTTAAACAATCTAAAAATTAGTTCAATAGAAAACATAAAATAATCCTCTAAGCTTGGAGGGTGGAGCGTCTGCCTACGTCGCAGGTTCCGGGTGGATTAAGATTTTATCCTAAACAGATAAGGTTCGTTTTCGGAAAGGCTGGCGAAAGCAATCCTTTCCTGTCTTCTCTCTCTTCGCTTTCAAGACGATAAGACCTTAGCAGTAGTCACAGCTCCCTCTATCAAAGCTCTTCAAAAATCAATAAATAATGATAATTATGATGATTTTACAGCAGGCCTTTAGTTAGTGGTACATCCACAAAATCGAGATTAACCACAGATAACTTATACATTTTCCAGCATGTTTTGTAATAGAAATTGAACCGGTCGTGAAGAACAGAACTTATCCGGTTGAATGCAAAGCTAATGTAAATTATTACCACAATTATTCAAACGTCATTCTTTAGTCGAGACTTGAGAATACGTTATATTTTCAATATATTGTTACAAGTTGAAAATGGTTGATTTTTTTTTATTTTTTTTTTTTATTTTTATATACCTAAATTTTGTTAATCAGCTCCCATGGTGTAGTGGTCACTGCGCTCGCCTTGCACGCGGGAGACCCGGGTTCGATTCCTGGCGGGGTCAAGAAATTTGTCTCATGCAAATGATTGATTCCGTGACTGGCTGCGGGGCCCACTCAGCCTCGTGAGGAAAATGAGTAGCTATGACATATAAATGCGCATAGCGACCGGTGCCAGCATGGTAGGTAAACATTGGATTTTAGGATTATTGAGATATTGGGAAAATCCTACAATGCTGCAGTGAGCACCAAAGTTGTGACATAATAACACAAAAAAACTGCATTTACATTACAAAATAAAGCAAAAAAAAAAAGTATGCTTCGACACAGACCCTTAAAGTCAAAATCCATTTACATTTTACATATAAATTTCGTTACAATGATCGGCTTAGCACCACACACAAAAAGCCCACATTATTGTGGTCAGATTCTCAAATTATATTGAGGATAAAATTCCATATCTCAGCTGGGATTGAACCCACGCCCTCCTGTTTACCAGGCGAGCGCCTTGACCACTACACCACCGAGGCAGGTAATGATTTTATGATCGGCATTGGGGTACAATAGTGCTACATACTGGACTCCGCAAGCAGGAATTTAGTTAGAAAAGTCCCCCTTTTCAATGTAATGCTGTGTCCACACATAGTCGACGGATCGATGAGGTGAATCTATGTTGTCGAGGCAGTGTGGACGGTTTCAGTCGACGTCGATCGACGGTCGTCGACTATGTGTGAACAGAGATATATGTATGTTCGTATAATAGGCAACACCAAATGCCAAATGATGACAAGATTTCCATAAGCTGTACTAACTAGCATAAGGTACGTACAAATATAAAAGAAATATCAGTATCACTACGGCTCCTTATTAGACCTAACGGCAAACAAGACATTCTAGGAAAATCAAGATGTAGGTAATGTAGGTATGAGAAAATAATTGATATGCATGAAACACGAAGCATTTTAATCCTAGAAAAGTTGTATTACTAGATGACCGCTATTACCACAGCTTGTAGTGGAAGTATTACGAGACGTTACATTTCAATTAGAATACCTACTAGAATTCTAGAATAGAAGATCTAGCGGTCCCAGTTTTCCTCAAACAAATTGAAGCACCTGATAGGCTTGTGCAGTAAAAGCCATTTGTTTGCTTTACATTTGCATAACTAGTCACTAGCCATTGAGTATACCTTGAGAAAGTAATGTTCACATTTAAGACAAGCTAGGAGAATTTGTAGACTTGGATCGACTCACGTTCATATCCATTAGGTTCAAGGTTCAAAACCATCTGTCAATTATTTCAATGGGCGTATTCTTAAAATTTCACAGAAGCTTTGTTGGATGGAATTTTTTTTCATCTAGACAAAAAAAATATCCAAGGGGGTGTAAAAAGTTGTTTACAATTAAGGAAAACCGGGCTGCCCTTGATAAAGCTCCAGTATAAATATAAATTTAGATCACCCCATCAAACACAATTCATTACCAGTATCAGTCACCGTACGTGAGGATACCAGAACCTAAACACAACAAACCCACCATGCAATTCCTCGTAAGTACCTTCTTCAGATTTTTACGATATTATTTTTCAAAGTTTCACTAAAGTTCGATTTTGAAATTATTTTTTACCAATATTTGTTTCTTCATTTTGGGTGATAATTTTTAAACATCTTTCGCAATTTCTAAATAGAAGTTTCAAAAATTTCAGTGACTATTTTGTCTGCCGTCAGTTATTTTTTCACGATCAATGGTTATCCATTTCACACATCTTTTCAAAGTTAATACTTTCCAATATTCAAGTCTACTTGACGGCTGGAGCTCATAAGAATCATAAGATTATCCGAGCTCAAAATGTGTATTAACAAAATTAATCTACTCATTGATGTTTGCTGAAATTTCAAGCTACAAAAAGTTCCGGTCGTATATTTCGTAAAAAAAAAGTGTAAGATTCCTTTTGTAATAAAACAGTGTTATTAAAAGCACATCATAGTAAAATTACTAAAGCGTAACTATGAAAATTTAATAAAAGATTGAAAAAATCAGTAAGACATCTTTCAAGTTAAAAAGTCGTGGACTTTCTTCACGTGTACCTAGTATTTAATAAACATTATAAAAGTGAAGAAATTAAATTAATTAGCGAAAACAAAATTTCCATCCTACTGAAAAATCTAATTTCGGTGCTTGGTTTGACGATATGTTCTCCATCGCGGATAAAATCAAAAAGTCAAAAGTGAACATAAATTTCTATGCGTCAATAATGCGGCACCTTCTCTGATTAAAATGATTCTGTTACAAATAGTCATATCTAAGGTTGCTATTCTTTTGTGTTACAGGTAGCTTTCGTTGCCACCCTGGCCTGTGCCTTCGCTGCCCCAAGCGCCTACAGTGCCTACGCCCCATACGCCTATGGTGCTTACCCAGCATACGCCGGAGCTTACGCCGCCCCAGCCCCAGTCACCGTCCTGCCAAGTGGATTCTTAGCCGACACCCCAGAAGTTGCCCACGCTAAGGCCGCTCACTTGGCTGAGAAGGCTAAGGTTGCTTCCTCCGCTGCCTACGCTCCAGCCCCATATGCCTACGCTGCCCCAGCTTACGCCTATGCTGCCCCATACGCCGCCCCATACGCTGGATCTTACGCTTACGGCCCAGCCCAAATCACCGTCCTCCCAAGCGGATACTTGGCTGACACCCCAGAAGTTGCCCACGCCAAGGCTGCCCACTTCGCCGAGAAAGCCAAGTCTGCTGCTGCCGCCGCTGCCAACCCAGACTACGAAAGCTACGCCTATGCCCCAGCCCCATACGCCTACGCCGCCCCAAAATACTACGGCTCTCACTACTAAGATCTCCTTAGCAACAACAACATGATAAATGTGATATTCCTCCCAGAGGAATCCAAAGAATCTCATGGGTACAAACGGGTACAATGCAATTTCTCTTCAAGATAGTGCATTATGCTGACCCAAACGTTAAATACATCAACACTTCATAAGTGTTGATTTTGATTCATGACATCAGTAGATTTAATACTTTATAAGTGTTGATCTTAATCCACAGCATCAATACTACTTCACAAGTGTTGATCTTAATCTTGTCCTCTCTTTCATGACTGATAAAGTGTAAATAAATTGTTTTTGTATGTAAAAAAAAACCCATTGTCAATTTTCGTTTATCAATATCTTTTCAGGCGATTGTTGCTAAAATACTCGGATAGAATAATAAAAAAAAATGATAGCCTCAACAATATTTAAATACATACATATGACATAGGGGAAAATCAATAGGTATCAAATGCATTAATTATCGACCATAACCAATGGAGCAGTTGCAAATGGGTAAAAATTATAAATGAATGGTCGATTCCTGTGTAAAAAGTTGGGAAAAATCCAAATCCGAGGTCAAAACTCCGAAAAAATAACTGTAAAAGGTCGAAAATTCAATTTTTACATAGAAAACGCAGGTTCTCGTTTCTCCACAATTTCCATCTCTGAAGTTTAAATAACACTTCCGAATTCTTGGCCAGCACCTGAGGGACACGGTGGTTATGCCCCAGCCCCATACGCGTACGGTGGCCCAAAATACTACGGCTCTCACTACTAAGATCTCCTTAGTAACCCCAAATGCTCAATGTGATATTTTTCCAGAGGAGTCTAAATAATTGTATGACTTTGAATGCGATTCCTTCTCTAAATAATCCATTGTACAAGCCAAACGGCAGTGTAAATATTCAGGACATCCCCTATTAATGGCACAACAAGTTCTAGTTTTATTAGAATTTCTTGAATTGTTCATGAATGTATACTTACATGTAAAATAAAATATTTATTTTTTGTATTCGATTTGTTTTGTGAATTTCATACTTCTTTCAGTTGTTTCTTCATTTATTTAACACTATAAAGGGCTCATAAAGAAAGGTTTAAGGTGAACTTAATGTTAATTTTTAACCTTATACTTCATTTCTTTGACATAAAACATCCCACATAAATCTAGTTATTGTTGAACTAGTTAATGAACTAGAGTTATTATATTAATATTCTTATCTGTTATCGCTCGTGCTACATAGTTGGCTACAAATTTAGTGTAGCTTAATTATTGTAATCAGGGTAAAGAGTTTGTGTCTGATTGCTCATCAAGCATATTTCATAAGCATCCTGTCGGCATTACATCTCTGTTTACAATGAACGTGAAATCTGTGGCTACGTTTGCACGAAGGGTAAGTGTTTAAGTACAAGTTCTTATTTAGATTGTTGAGGATAAATATGTATGTTATACATTATAGTGGTGTATAGCTCGGAGCGTCCTACATTCTCACTATTAACACGCATCCAATTCCATACCAAAATAGATGTGGTTGGCAAGTAATACCCTTTCATACATGTAGCGGTGTAAGGTGCCCTGCATAGTGTTCTTACTGTATCTTATCCCGACGCAGTGGGATTTTTTTCATTAAAAGTACAATTTTACTGTAGTAAATTTGTACAATATGTATTTTATGTAAGAATGTACTGGACAGTTAGATTTGTAGCTAATGTGTTCTTACATGTATTTTACACATTTCAGATTAAAATTCGTCTCTCGTACAACATGTACGAGAATGGCATAACCTATGCAGGAACAGTACAGGATCTCTGTGCATTAGATCTACCCTGTTATAATTCACTGCAAGATCTGAGATTGCACTTTGTGAGTGAAACCGTGCCAGAACCTGGGGTAAGTCGAAAGTAAGGTAATTAAACACTTTGATTTTAAGTCAGATAAACAAGTTGATATTCGGTCAAATTAACAGAAGTCGAAAGGGTAAGTACTTTTTTTGCAAATGTAAGTCGATACCCAAAAGCGAAGAGAGAAATAGGAGAGGATATTAGAGAGACCGCCGTTCCGAGAACGAACCTTATCTCTTTGGTTAGGATAAGATCTGCCCTGGGCGGAAACCGGACCAGCTACCTAGCACTTACAATCTTCCAAATTAATTAGTCTGGCTTGAGGAAAAATCGAGGAAACTATAACTGCTAAGGTCTTATTGTCCCGAAAGCAAAGGGAAATAGGACAGGATAGGAGAAAGCCAGGCATTTCAAGAACTAGTCTTTTGTGTTTAGGATAAAATCCAGTAAAAATGGTTTTGAGATGGGTGTGTGTGTGCCAACAAAATAAGTTAATAAGTACAAATTTATACTAGGTATTGATTTTTTTTTTTATTTTTTTTTAGAATCCAGAAGACTTGAATCTACCAGTAGATGACATCTCTTCAGAGATGGACCCTCCCTCCGAGTGTTTGTTGGATGAACTAACTGTTCCCGATGAGGAGTTGAACCCGGTGTGTTTCACCATTCAGGAGATTAGAATCCAGGATACTAACACATCACCGACCAATCTGTTCATTATTCTACTCACTGTGAAAAATTTGAAATCCCTCGGTGGCTACTTGTATTTTAGGTAAGAATTTAAACTCGTGTAATGTGTAACTAACTAACTAAGTACACAGTATCACCCTAAATAGAAAAACTTTGGTCCTACTTAAATAAATAATCAAACCTCTGTGTTAAGTTTGAGCTATTTTGGTCAAAATCTAAAGTCTCGAGGAAAGCAAACTCTTTTTGAGCTTTTTCCGAACTTCAGCCTTGAACAGCCACCAAACCATACATTTCTCAAGACCCTCAGTAACGGCTAAATGGTACCTTTTAGAAATATGGGCCAAGGACATTTTTCATCAAAATAATTCATCAGACTGTGTTTGGCCGACTTTGGCCAAAATGTAGTCTTGCAGAAACCAGCCAGTCACGGAATCAATCATTTGGATGATACAAATGTCTTGACCCCGCCGGGAATCGAACCCGGGTCTCCCGCGTGCAAGGCGAGCGCAGTGACCACTACGCCATTTGGATGGATGTAGCCATTGGATTTTTATACAATGAATATAAAAGTGTGAATTATGAAGTTACTAGCTGAATTCCGTCGCTTCGCTCCGGAATCCCGCTAGTTCATCCCGAGGCATGGCCAAGCTTGTGGAAAAGGCATGGCCGAACTTGTAGTTATCAAACTAAAAACATAAACGAAACTCAAATATTAGGCGAGTGAGGAAAAGTTTTCTCTCCCGCAGTCTCTGCACTCTGTGTATTTCTTATGGTGATTTTAGCGATCAAAAATTGATCATATCTCAGGATCGGTTTAGATTTTCGCAAAATCCTTTCTTATTGCACACCTAGACCATAAAAGGAATATTCCTACCAAATTTCAACTTTCTAGGTGTTGTGGTTCTAGAGATAGAGCGATCAGTGTGTGAAATGTGAAATGTGAAATGTGAACAATATTAGGCGAGCGAGGAAAAGTTTTCTCTCCCTCAGTCTCTGCACTCTGTGTATTTCTTATGGTTATTTTAGCGATCAAAAATTGATCATATCTCAGGATCGGTTTAGATTTTCGCAAAATCCTTTCTTATTGCACACCTAGACCATAAAAGGAATATTCCTACCAAATTTCAGCTTTCTAGGTGTTGTGGTTCTAGAGATTCAACAGCCTGTAAAATCTTCTGGATAGGTCAATTGGGGAAGGGGTTAAAGAAAAACAGAAATGCACTATAGAAGTGCCTTCACCAGCGGAGAAGGCACTTTGAATATGTATCCTAATTCCGAATGGATCATCGAAGTTAAGCAACGTTGCGTATACGTATCCGGATGACACTCTGGGCAGTAGCGTGCTGTTTTTTCCGGCCCAATTCAGGTTGGGTGAGTTATGAGGAGATAGTTTTCCGTCGCGCGTCACCAAAAACCAGCTGTGGTAACGTTAAACCCCTATCATACTAAGAAGTTATGAACCGATAATTTTATGCTCAAAAGGATTTTGATCAGCCGTTGCACACAACTTCAATATTCACCCATCAGCTGATGATTGATGCTGGTTACGCTGCAAATAACTGTTTGTGTACCCGTGCATTAAATAACAAAGAGCGGTGGATGGTTCGACCTAGTCTTGTATAATGTAATCATAAAAATGCCCTTGATAAAGCTTGAAAAAGTTCATATAAATATAACTGGAGAACGTTGATCTCCTCATCAAACACAATTCATTACTAGTATCAGTCACCTGACGTGAGGATACCGTTAACCACAACAAACAGCCATGAAATTTGCCGTAAGTTCTTCTGAATTTATTTTTCTCAGACTTAAAATAAAGAATAGTGTTCCACGAAAGTAATTTTTTTTTCTCGCGAAAAAAGTGTGATTTTTTCGGTGTCGCGTTCTGAACTAAAATTTAAGAACCAAGTGTTAGACCATAACAAATATTTTGGATTTTACAAAGTTTCAAGTTAGCTGATTTTCGAAATATATCCCTGAGAAATTAAAAAATCATGTGCTCGCAGTTCGTGTTCGGTCGAAATAGTTTTGGCGCCTCGTTTGTGGCTAAGTGAAATTATGTGAGGGAAAATAGAAATTCGTTGTGCATATTTTAAATCTAACTTCAACTAAAAATAACACAATATAGTTAAAACAACCCTTTCCCTTTTTATGTTATTAATCAAGTAACCAACCTCAGTGGTGTAGTGGTTAACTAGAGTTTGATAATTCGAGTCCAAGTCAAGTCATAAAATTTATCTAGTTGTGATAATTGAGAAACGATATTTGTGACAAGCATTTGAGTATGCTTAACACACTTAAAAATTCCTCCTCCTTATTAATCAAGTAAAACATTTTATCACACACTTGTACTCAAAGAAATATAAAGAAGCACTTATTATCAAATATGTTTATATTAGACATCCTAGGTTATAAAGTTATGAGATAGGTAACTACAAAACTTATTACCTTTATATGATACAATGATACAGGAACGTGTATCCATTGTATCATATAAAGGTAATAAGTTTTGTAGTTACCTATCTCATAACTTTATAAAGAAGCACTTTTGGCGCGAACGACACAAGAACTAAGCGACCGACGCAAATGAGAATGTTAAAGTGACCAAAACCGCAAAATAGAAAATAAAAAAAGCCCTTTTATCCAATTCCAATTTTTAATTTGCTTCAACCTAAAATTTTAAATTAACGGAATTTCACTATCCAATATTTTCACTATTATTATTTTAACATTTATATCATGGGTACTTTAAATTCGGTCCTAAACTTTTTGCTGCACGTTAAATTTCTACCCACTGAAACTTTGAATGTTCTAAGCATTTTTCCTCTGCTTTAACCATTTAAGAGCACATGTACATTGAACTTGGACCTATATTTGTACATAAACATTTACGCTTAAACATTTACGGTGATGAACGGCTTCATTCATCAAACATCTTTGCCTAAACATACTTAAAATCCGTGCGTGTTTTGTTGTAATAAGAATCAAATGCATTAGTATTAGGATCCATAGTACAATGTGTGCACTAATAATAATTTTATTGAGCTTTTAAATGGTGAACTTGTAACTTAAATATTCATAAGCACTCAAAATATGTGTACAACCTCCTGTCTTAAAGGACTATCCTATATGGCGGGAACGATTATACGAAACGAAGTCCATTATACGAAAAAAAGACTGTTGACAGGAGTTAAAATGTTCGTGTTATTTTAGATATTGATTGAGTTGAGATTGTACTTGGTTTATAATATTTTTAGTCAGCTCTCATGGCATAGTGGTCACTGCACTCGCCTTGCACGCGGGAGACCCGGGTTCAATTCCCGGCGGGGTCAAGAAATTTATATCAAGCAAATGATTGACTCCGTGACTGGATGTTGCGGGGCCCACTCAGCCTCGTGAGGAAAATGAGTAGCTATGACATATAAATGCACATAGTGACCGGTGCCAGCATAATAGGTAAACATTGGATATTAGGATTATTGAGATATTGGGAAAAATCCTACAATACTGCAGTGAACACCAAAGTTGTGATATAATAACACAAAGAAACTGCATTTACATTTTTTACATATGTATAATATTTTTACCTAAATAACTTACAGGAATTATTTCAAATTCCAATCCTCTACAAATACGAGTACTTAATCTACTGAATTTACCCAAACAGATCTGCAAATTGTCATCGATTTGTTTTTGAAATTAGTTCTAAATATTAATCTAAATGTTGTGTTTTGTGTTACAGGTAGCTTTCGTTGCCATCCTGGCCTGTGCCTACGCTTCCCCAAGCGGTTATGGTGGCTATGGTGCCTATGGCCATTACCCATATGGTGGACCAGCTTACGCTGGAGCTTACGTCCATGACCCACCTGCACCAATCACTGTTCTGCCAAACGGATTCTTAGCTGATACCCCAGAAGTTGCCCACGCTAAGGCTGCCCACTTGTCTGAGAAGGCTAAGGTTGCTTCCAAGGGTGGATACGGCTACTCTGGTGCAGGTTACGGTCCAGCCCCATACGCCTATGCTGCTCCAGCTTACGCCCCAGCTGCCTACGCTCCAGCCGCATATGCTGCCCCAGCCAAGTATGGGTCTTACGGTGGCCCATACGCTGGAGCTTATGCCAAGGGTTACGCTTACGAACCAGCCCACATCACCGTCCTGCCCAACGGATACTTGGCTGACACCCCCGAAGTTGCCCACTCCAAGGCTGCCCATGAAGTTGCCAAGGGTTACGTTGCTGCCGCTGCTGCTGCCAACCCAGACTACGACAGGCAATCTCCATTACGAGTAAGTCTGTATGAGATCGTGACAAAATATGAGTACAAACCCCAAGGGTTAGATACCCGCGTAGTGTAAGAGAATCATGGCTATCATGTTATTTAGTTACTTTGAATTCTTCAAAGAATTTAAACCACTTTAATTCTTGCTCTGGAAAAAGTCACACATAGGCATTCCGAATGGAAAAAAAACAACATCAGAGAATCAATGAGCCAATATTTCAAAATTATTGGTTGAAGGGAGAGGAGCGTCAAAGCGGGAGAAGTTTCTGAGACAGAGATATTCTTTTGTCATCCAAATCGGTAAGTAGCTATATCAGTTTCCAGTATACATGAAAGTGTACAGTGATGTGTATTGATTGATGATTTGTGTTCAGGTTAATATTTGAACTTGCTAGGGAATCTACCCAAGCGTCCCAAATTTGCCTCTTGCCCAAGGGTCTACAACGGAATCAGGGTACCATATTTGCTTCATTCCCCAAGGGTCTACAAGAGAATATGCGTCCCATATTTGCTTCTTTTTTAAGAAACTGTGTGATATCACCTGGCTGGTTTCCGCCATCCCTTGATAGGTCGGGTAGTTCCAGTCATGAGTTAACATGCACTGAATCTGTTTATTGAAATTCAGATAAAACATTGAACATATTTTAGCAGGACAATTACGATTATAAAGATGTCCAATTGGTGCAGTTTCGACAGCACTTTAAGGGGTCGTGTGGCAGGGACTGGATCTACTACCGGCACAGAATCGAAAATCCAATATGACAAGATTACAGGAAGGTGTGTGTGTGTGTGTGTGTGTGTATGTGTGTGTGTGTGTGAGAGAGAGAGAGAGAGAGAGAGAGAGAGAGAGAGAGAGAGAGAGAGAGAGAGAGAGAGAGTTCAAGTCTACAGGATGAGACCTCAGTTTTCAAAATCATTAGAGCATTAGACCGATAAAGTACACTATTCCCCAAAGGATCCATGCTGAGGAAAAACAGACCATTTACCGGAGCGTGAGTTTGTTGGATGACGCAATAGGTTTACCCCTCCGCAGGCAGGCCGAGTGGACAGCATTATGCTGTCCAAGTTTGTCCGGCGACCGTGACGTTTGTGGAGGGCCTGAGACAAATCACTGTACACTAGCAGGTAAAAAGGGTCCAGGCAAGGTTAGGGCCTTCATGAATAAAATCCTTCAATTAGATTTATGAATAATTTGTCCGACCCTCAGTTCGGAGTACTTTTCCAGACTGGTCATTGACTTGGTAATAAAATGAGTTCCTCATATGCAATGAACAAAAATTCAATCGACAAAGATTACATAGCAAATTTCGCGTTTTTTTTTCTTCCAAAAAGGGTGGACCCCTTGGGTCACCCCTCCATTTTCATGGCGGAAAGACAAGCTGCCCTTGACGAAGCTCGAGTATAAATAGGAATGTTGGAACCCCTAAATCAACACACAATTCATTACCAGTATCAGTCACCGTACGTGAGGATACCAGAAACACACAACAAA
Source organism: Diaphorina citri (assembly GCF_000475195.1). Classification (NCBI taxonomy): domain Eukaryota; kingdom Metazoa; phylum Arthropoda; class Insecta; order Hemiptera; family Psyllidae; genus Diaphorina; species Diaphorina citri. The sequence goes on from NW_007378500.1 coordinate 33,314, forward strand.
CCCACCATGCAATTCGCCGTAAGTTATTCAAGTTCTTTTAAATTAGTTATCTGTGAACAACTATTAGTTTTGTGTAAACTATTTTAAGTTTAACGTACTCCTAAGTTTTTCTTTATTTCAACTTAAGTTCATTTTTTTTTTTTTTTTTTTTTTTTAAGACTTCAAGTAAAAAGTTAAACCCTAAAAAAAGTCCAAAGTGTTTTGTTTGATTTTGTATGATCGATTTTTCAAGCTCCCTGATTTCGTTGTGATTTTTTGAGGAAAACGTAGGATTGAATTAAAATCGGATTACTATGAAATTTAAGGGCCAAAATAATACATTTCATTAATATCTGTTAATACTGTTGACTAGATAAAATTTGTAACCCAATAGTGAACTAGTGTATGCTGGATTTTTTTAACGACTTCTAAAAATTCGTATATCCAAGTGAATTTTCGTTGATTTTAAAGTAATATTTAATGGCTTCAACAATTTTCAATCTTTCTTTTCTCGTATATCCAAAATAGAAGTTACCTTTTCCAGGCAGTAAAATTTCATGTGATATTGTGATAGTAAGAAGCATAGGAGTAAACAAAATTTGGATTCATTGTTTAATAAAAGAAAAATATTATAGTCAACCTTACATGAGTTGTTAGATAATTTTCATTTTGTAACACTAAAAAGTTCTGCAATATTTGCGCAAAATGATTAGTTTTCAGATAAAAAGTTTCAGCTATATCTCGATACCTATCAGAAGTTTAACAACAGATAAATGTACAAGAAGCACTCTTAAATTTCCATAAAACAAAGTATCCGATAACTAAGAAATTATAGCAAAGAGGTCGATATTAAAAATTGAATTTTCCGTTTTTTGTTACAGGTAGTTTTCGCCGCCACCCTGGCCTGTGCCTTCGCTGCCCCAAGCGCCTACAGTGCCTACGCCCCATACGCTTACAGTGCCTACGCCCCATACGCCTATGGTGCTTACCCAGCATACGCCGGAGCTTACGCCGCCCCAGCCCCAGTTACCGTCCTGCCAAGCGGATTCTTAGCCGACACCCCAGAAGTTGCCCAAGCTAAGGCCGCTCACTTGTCCGAGAAGGCTAAGGTTGCTGCCAAGGCTGCCTACGCTGCCCCAGCCCCATACGCCTACGCTGCCCCAGCTTACGCTCCATACGCCTATGCTGCCCCATACGCTGCTCCATACGCTGGATCTTACGCTTACGGCGCTGCCCCAGTCACCGTCCTCCCAAGCGGATACTTGGCTGACACCCCAGAAGTTGCCAACGCCAAGGCTGCCCACTTCGCCGAGAAAGCTAAGTCTGCTGCTGCCGCCGCTGCCAACCCAGACTACGAAAGCTACGCCTATGCCCCAGCCCCATACGCCTACGCCGCCCCAAAATACTACTACTAAGATCTCCTCAGCAACAACAACATCCTTAATGTGATATTCATCCCTCAGGAATCCAATGAATCTCATGGATACAATCAGGTTCAATGCAATTTCTCCTCAAGATAGTGCATTGTACTAGTCAAGCATTTAGATGTAAATATGCATGACATCGACACTTCATAAGTGTTGATTTCTATACCTTTCCTCTGTCCAGACTAATGCAAGTGTAAAATAAATGTGTTTTTTTTTATGTACATCAAATCCTACATTATTGTTTTTCTGAAGTTTCCTCTATTTATCCTACCATTTTTGACAGACACAGACTAGCAAGCAGAAAAGTCTATCAAGAATCAGGCTACGAAATTTGGTTTAAAAATATTTAAGCCATCTCGAGTTATCGAGTAACAAACATTCGCTGAAATGCATGTATGTCTATTTGTCCCGAGATACCCTCAAGACCAATCTTAAAGGAGTTTAAGTAAGTTCAAAGGATACAATTTTCACTGAGGTTCCATGATGTCACTCCAGTATACATAGACTGTGAAAGGTATTGTCAAAGGTTACGAATTCAGCGGGATGATTGTGGACTATTTTGGAGCAATTAATTTTCATTGGCCTTTGATTTCATTGCACTCTTTGGACCTCGTACTCTGAATAAGTTAAGTAGAATCTTCAGCTCCAGAAGCAGTCGAAGTCTTTTTTTCTTACGAGACATAGAATTGTCACTTTGATGTCTTCGTGCTCATTACTCTTCTTCGCCTGAAAGAAGACTGGAATTCCGGTGTATTAATAAAGATGAGATAAAAAGTGCCTCACCACTAAAATTTGTCACTATGTACATTTTTCACAAAAACCTCCTCATAATAGTAAAATTTTTACTCTGTTGAAATCTTTTTCTTCGCCTTTTCCCATGTTTAGATCGGGTCGGGAGGGGTCCAGACGGGGTAAATAATTTAAACAAACAAAGAAAAATATAATAATAACTTACCTTTACAGATCCTCGTTTCAACATCAGCTCTACAGGTGTGACAGATAATGCCAAAACTTGAACTTTTTGTCTACGCCATTTTAAAGATATTCAAGACTATAATAAATATTAATAAAAAAAGATATTCAAGAGTTTTCATTCATTATAATATGTATAGCCAAAAATGAAAAGGGAACTTTTTTTAAACCAAAGCTAAAATCTGGACACTTTAGAAAGTCACATTTATTCCAGTAAATTTCCTAGTTTTTCACCTTTTAGGAGATTAGTAAAAAAATCAATTGATTTTGTTCTATATTTAAAAAGAATACTCTCAACTTAATCCTTTAATTAATATTGACTTTAATCGATGAAGAATTCTTCATTACTTCTGCCGGCTCATTATTTATCTCACTTACAAATAAGATCAAGAACATAATTTCTTCATTCTCGAATAAGTATCTATCTCAGAAGCCGAATAAACAGAAACAGAAGGAAAGAAAACGGGAAAGACCTGTTCAAGAATGTGGGGATTTATGGAATACATATGTAATCTATTTAATGAATTTTCCATAGAACCCACAATTTCATATCACGCGGGGCAAGGGCGAAAAATTTTTGATGCGAGGAGGAAAAGTGTACCAACCTCAGTGGTGCAGTTGTTAACGCGTTGGACTTTGGATCTGGAGATTGATGGTTCGAGTCCAAGTCAAGTCATAAAAGTTATCTAGGTGTAATAATCGGGGAACGATATTTTTGACAAGCATTGAAGTATGCTTAGCACAATTTAAAATTCCTATATCTGGGAATCACACGGATCTTGCCTTAGGCCTTAGGCAATGATTCGACTGTTTTCCACACACTCTCAGGCATCTCTCTTGAAAGAAGGTCATATAATAATTTGAATTTTATTGAAAAAGTTTTATTTGAACATTTTGGTCCCTGAATAGCTCCTAGTCATAACTAAAACCCTGAATAGGTTTTTTGGGTACATTGCATCGGTGCAAATTTTGAGGAAAGTTGTCATGATATTTGGATTCCATTGAAGGAGATTTATTCGAAGATTTTGGTCCCTGAATAGCTCATATCACAACCAAAACCCTGAATGGGTTATTTTTCGGTAGGTGCATCGCGCATCGGTGCAAATTTGGGGAAGTTGTCAACAGAGTACGCGCCGTACACGGTCACAACACAACCACATCATGATGGAAGATTTATGAAATATGACTTTAACAATCAAAAATCTCACCCGATCCTTATCTTATAAGGGTGTGTAAACAAAGTCGACGGCCGTCCATCAATATCGATCGACGGCAGGTCGACTATGTTTGGACACAAGTAAGGAAAGTAATTCCTAGTATTGGATAAGGAAAATAAACAGAAAAGTTCAATATTTCCTATCAATAAAACGGTTTGTTGAAACAGTGAAGTGAATCTAAAATCATATTTAATATTATGAAATTAAAATGCACGACCATTCAATACGTAAGATGGGTGGATCTATAAACAACCCTACTGAGGAGGAAACGTTAAATCGCCCTTGATAAAGCTCAGCGGAGCAGGTATAAATGTAGATCACCTCATCAAACACAATTCATTACCAGTATCAGTCACCATACGTGAGGGTACCAGAACCTAAACCACAACAAACCAACATGCAGTTCTTCGTAAGTTCTACAATTTTTTTCACTTTTTAATTCAAGAAAGTTGAGTGATTTTCTTGTGAATAGTAACCAAAGATTTCTGATTTTGTTCATTTGTTTTTCTTAAAACATCAAATCGAATACTGACTAGAGTGTGGAAAGAGTACAACAAATTTTTTTCAATAATTACCTCACAAGTAAAATACCCCATACTAGTAAATAAATTATTGTCATAATTTTATAATGTTCTTAGAGGGAGCCCTAAATGTTGTGTTTTGTGTTACAGGTAGCTTTCGTCGCCACCCTGGCCTGTGCCTTCGCTTCCCCTAGCGGCTATGGTTACGCCCCACACGGCGGTTACTATGGTGGATACGCCTCATACGCATATGCTCCTGTAGGCTACGCCAAAGCTTACGCTTACGATCCACCAGCACCAATTGTCGTCAAGTCCGACGGATTCTTAGCCGACACTCCAGATGTTGCCCACGCTAAGGCCGCTCACTTGACCGCCAAGGCTGAGGTTGCTGCCAAGGCTGCCGCCTACGCTCCAGCCCCATACGCCTACGCTGCTCCAGCTTACGCCCCATACGCTTACGCTGCCCCAGCTTACGCTCCAGTTGCCTACGCTGCCCCAGCCAAATATGTTGCCCCATACTCTGCTGCTTACGTAGCCCCATACGCCGCTCCATATGCTGCCCCATACGCCAAGGCTTACGCCGGAGCTTACGCTTACGGACCAGCCCACATCACCGTCCTGCCCAACGGATACTTGGCTGACACCCCAGAAGTTGCCCACTCCAAGGCTGCCCATGAAGTTGCCAAGGGTTACGTTGCTGCCGCTGCTGCTGCCAACCCAGACTACGACAGCCACTCTTACAAATACGCCTATGCCCCAGCCCCATACGTATACGCCGCCCCAAAATACTACGGCGCTCACCATTAAGAACCCGTCGACAATCATTATAAGCTTAGTGTGATATTCCAAAGAATCCCATGAGTACAAAACGGGTCCAATGCAATTTATGAAGAAAGTGTATTGTTCAAGTCATTGTAAAGATGCGTGACACTCTACACCAAGTGTTTACTCATCCTAGTCTTTCTCTGACAAAATGTAAAATAAAATGTCCTATAATTTTTTCTATATAAAACGAAATCATTTCTTTTCTTTATAAAACGAAATTTCTAAATTGAAAGTTCGAGGTTGCAAGACATAACTTGAGTTATAAGTCTTTCACAAGACAAAAAGGCCATTTCCATCAAGAGACACTATGTCTCTGATATGTATGTTTTGTTTACCATAAGGTTGCATTTTCTGCTAGCTGGAGGATAGAAAAAATGTTACACATTCCACTTTGAATTGGAAAAGGAAGAAAATTCGAATTATTCAAACCAAAACCAAACAAAATGCAATATTTTGTTTAAAAAAAAAACCTATTAAAAAAAAAAAAAAAAAAAAAAAAAAAAAAAAATAAATTTTTTAATCTTTAAAAAAAAAAAAAAAAAAAAAAAAAAAAAAAAAAAAAACAAACTTAATGATTTTAACCTTGAAGATCAATAGCAACTAATCGAGACGAAGAAATTTACAAAAAAAATGGGGGGGGGGATCCACACCACGTTATGTAATATCCGGATTTTAAATATTCCAATTATAATATTTATTTTCAACATTTCATAGTAAACATTCCACAGACGAGACAATCAAAAAAACTCGATCTCTTTAAATTTCTTCCACTCAGGAGACAATCAAAACACTCGATCTTGGAAAATTTATCCTGGTAAATTCCAGATCTGACAAAAACTCTTCGATATTGTTTACAGAATGAGTTTGGGTTGGGTTCGAGTGGATAAGGTACACCTTCAGGTCTTTTGACGAACTTTTTCGCAAATCGAAATGTTTATCCCTTCATGTGAGTTTATCACCGTTAGTTGTAAAAGAAACTTCCCGCGTTATAAAACGAAAATGGCAAGAGATAAAAGGTTGATTAGAGTTACGATAGCCGAGTTACGGCGAACTTTTTACTGTGGCGGCCATTCTAGATAAATGGCGTACTCCTGATGCCACAAATGCATTTTACCAGGAAAATACTCGATGAAATAGGTACATAATAAGTATGATCATATTTCACTAACTCACTAACAAATGAAAGAAATTTTCTTATTAGATTTTGGAAGTCCCGTCTGCGGGAGGCCCGTATGGACTGCAAACGGTCTCACCTATTTCGCTGAAATTTGGCACAAATCTTAATCATCTTGAGAACGATTACTACACGAATTTCAAGCTGGATGGGACCTTTCTATGGTGAGTCATAAGGAACTATTTCCTCAGAGAGTTTCACAGTTCAAAGAACCACCAGTCCCCCTCCTAGTCGGAGTTCTTTGTATGAAATTCATTAGAGAAATAGAAATTACTTCAATTACTCATACTCCAATCAGTTTTCCGTTCATTGTGTAGGAGTTGTTTGCAGCAAAAGGAAACTTGCACCTGGCCATAACTGAAGCTAGCTGCTGACTAATTGAAGTGGATTGTCCAGCAATGTTCAATCTCTTTCATAAAGCCATCTCCTTATCGGGCATTTACCTACGGAACCATTTACAGGATGTTTCATCAGGTGTGGGAAAAACAAAGATTTTTAATGTTGTTCCACAAATCAACGGCCTCTTTGCAGAACACTCTAATAGTAGTAAGAGTTAGGGCTAAAAAAGTCAGAAATAACTTTTAAAGAGACACCTAGCCAGGAAAACCTCGAGCATACCTTGAAAATGTACAAAACTGAAATTTGGAATTTGGACATAGATGGATTTTTCTTTTTTAAGAGGTTTGACAGAGGGAACTGTAACTGCTATGATCTTATCGTCCCGAAATCGAAGAGAGAAGGAAGACAGGATAGGAGAAAGCCAGCCGTTTCGAGAACGAACATTATCCCATCAGGATATAATCCGCCCCGGGCGGGAATCGAACCCGCGGCCTAGCGCTTACAAGGCAGACGCACTTCCAACTAAGCTAACTAGGCTGGCGACATAGATGGAAACTGAGGTATCTAGGGTTGGGATCTACAATCTCAAATCGGAGTAATCTGTAAGCACGATATCTCTAAGCACGATCGGAATTTGGTAATCTCTAAGCACGATCGCAAACAAAACCCGAACAGTCTCCAAGCATCAGATTAACTAACAAGAGTCCATAGAGCCGCCAGGAACCCGGGCGTCTTGGGCATTTTCAACTCATAGTCTCATACACTTGACCACGAAGTGAAATGGGAACAACCAAAACATAAACACACAATTCATGTCATCTAAAGAACTAAATTTCATGAAATAATTTTACTCACAGTCCTAACTATAGAGCTTTCCCACGCATACATACACCCTGTAGAAAATTGAGAAAAAACCTCTTTTTTTCTCCAATTTCATAATAGTAGGGGTGGAATTAAAACAACCCTAGTATAGCAAGGAGGAAACAAAAACCTGGCCTTGACAAAGCTTTGGTTTGGAAAGATATAAATATAAAATGCTGACCTCATCAAAAATAATTCACTACCAGTATCAGTCACCGTACGTGAGGATACCAGAATCCATAATCCACACACACAACCACCATGCAATTCTTCGTAAGTTCTTAATTAAAACTAAAATTAGTGCTTTTATTTTTAGACCATTTTCCAAGTGCTCAAATAATGGAGATGCCAATTTTCTAGATTTCTAGTGATTTGTGAACTTTTATGTGATTTAATTTTCAATACGCTTTATCTAAATTACCAACCTCAGTGGTGTAGTGGTTAGGACAGTGTAGTTCGGATCAAGACGTTGGTGGTTATGATCCGAGCTCAGAAAAAAAAAAAAAAACATTTGTGATGAGCAGTCATGCACAGTTATAAAGTCCTAATTTTAATTTCAAATGGGAGTTCTCTACAATTTTTCCTTTGATTCGCTCTACTTTTGTTAAAATTTTGCATTGCCATTGTCAGTACATTCTATTAGGAAAAGAAGAGTGGTCAAATACTTTCGATTTTTGATAGCTAATTAGCTATGTATCTTTTAGAAATTTTACCAGATTTGGAGATAATTATAATGTGATTTTTTTGTTTTATGTTATTTATTTTTTATTTGTTTGTTTTGTGTTACAGATAGCTTTTGTCGCCACCCTGGCCTGTGCCTTGGCTGCTCCAAGCGCCTACGGTCCAAGCTCTTACGCTGTTCCAGCAAAGTATGAGGCTCCAGTATCCTATGTCTCTGGAGTCAAATATGAAACCCCCGTATCCTACGTCTCTTCTTATGTCTCCAAGTACGAAGTGCCAGCAGTCTATGCTGCCCCAGCCAAATACCAAGTACCAGCGGTCTATTCTGCCCCAGCGGTGTATGCTACCCCAGTAAAGTATGAAGCCGCCCCAGTCTCCTATGTCTCTTCATACTCTGCTCCAGCCGTCTACGTTGCCCCAGCCAAGTATGCTGCTCCAGCTGCTGTCTATGCTGCCCCAGTTAAGTACGAAGTACCAGCCAAATACGAAGTACCAGCTGTCTATGCTGCCTCAGCCAAATACGAAGTTCCAACTGTCTATGCTGCCCCAGCTAAATATGCTGCTCCAGCTGCTGTCTATGCTGCCCCAGCAAAATACGAAGTCCCAGCTGTCTATTCTGCCCCAGCCGTGTACGCTGCTCCAGTAAAGTATGAAGCCGCCCCAGTCTCCTATGTCTCTTCATACTCTGCCCCAGCTAAATATGTAAGCCCATACTCTGCTGCATACGCTGCCCCATACTCTTACGCCAAGGGATACGCTTACGAACAAGCCCAAATCACCGTTCTGCCCAACGGATACTTGGCTGACACCCCAGAAGTTGCCCACGCCAAGGCTGCCCATGAAGTTGCCAAGAGCTACGTTGCTGCCGCTGCTGCTGCCAACCCAGACTACGACAGCGAAGAGTACAAATACGCTTACGCCCCAAAGAGCTACGGATACGCTGCCCCATACGGCTATGAGGTCTCCAAAAGCTACGACTCTCACTACTGAGATGGTCAAATTGACAGAATTGTATTCCTTCCTATTCTCAAGTCCTGAAGGTAGTGTACAAGCTAAAGGGCAATGTAAATACTCAGGACACACCTCTTTAGTCTGTAACAAGTGTTACTTTCTTCCTATACTCGATACAAATGTAAAATAAAATGTATTTATTTTGTATGTAAAACAAACTAAATGCTGTCTTGTTAATATTTTAACCTCAGCAAGCGCTTACGGCTTACACAATTTCACGAATTCTTAGCTTAGGCGAATTTAGGTCTATAGTTTCTTGGAGTACATCATCCGTTATTGGGTTGAAAGCTCATAATTTAGAGGTTTGACGCAAAAAAGACTTATAGGCCATAAGAGTTATGTAGGTTATTAGTCGTTTTTGCATCAAGCAGCTCAGTTTAAGCCACTAATGCTCATCGACATGACATAAAAGGCTTGTCACTTACGGCGGAAAAAGAGCAACGTAAGATAATTTGGTCTTACCGTTCAGCAATTTCTTTATCCTACGATTCACGATAGCTCAAGATCTTACCTGAAATCAAAGGAAAAATTACATTGATTAAGGAATGATCTTTAAAAGTTTCAACCATAGTTATTTTAAGTAAACATCAGGTTACAGAGAATGGTGGATTTAGGAATGGACACAATTCTTTCCCCAGTGGTTTGATTTGGATGGCCTTTCCCCTAAAGTTATAAATGTTATCAACATAGAATCATAGATCTCCTTCTCCTTTCACCTATAAAACCAAAATATTGAAAATGTCTGTCTGTCCAAATTATTCAGAGAAGAAGAAAGTCTTGATAATCACTATAATGAATATTAATAAAATAGTCTTGATAATGACCCCATCCCCCTTAAATAATAGCCTCGATTTCAGAAGAACTATTTTATCCACGTCACGGGATTGTATACTGTAGTTTCGGGTTCAATATTTTCCTAGTGGAGTACAGAGAAAACACTCATAAATTCATATTTATGAATTCAACATTCATAAAAATCATAAATATGAAACAGAGATTTAGAATTGTCCATAGCCGTCGAGTATTCAGTCGGATTTTGGTCGAAATGTCCTTGATTTTACAATATACAACAAAACATATATAGAATCATTGCAACTACATATTTTGGACCAGGAAGAAATGTGAGTAAACTGAACAAAAAAGAAGTTCACATGACAGTAATCAGCAGGTAAGTGGAACGATTTGCTAGCTATGCAAAGCTCCATCATTCCGAGACAAAAGAATTACGAAAAAAGAAAAAAAAACTACTCTCTGCTTGTTGCTGAACGAAAAAAAAGGCTAAATCAATTTCCCACGGAATTTTTCACGATATACAGGGTTGGCTAAGAAAAACTATACCGGGTAGTGCAAACCAGTGATGACTCCGATTCTCAAACATTGAAGACAAAAGACCATATTGCACAACGAGTTTTCAACTTTTTAATATACCGTAAGTAGCGTGCACAGTGCACACTATGATCATCAGGCACCATCGAAATAACTCAATGGTAGAGTTCTTGCACCCTAAGTTTCATAAACTTGTGGCACCCCATCACTTTTTTTCTCAGTGTAGTTGTACGACAAGACATAGCATGAATTGATCCATGATCCAATATTATTATTTTTTTTTTTTTTTTTTTTTTTACTTTTTTTGACGGATACATCCATTATACATTGAAAAAAAAAAAAATAAAAACACATAAAAAAATCTTAAACATACTTAATTTTATATATTTTATATAATTTTATATAAACAAACAATATAAAGTTGTATGCAGCTCTTTTGAGACTGGTTAGGAATGCTGTTCGCACGAGTACCCCAAGAGAGTACCTATTAGAGTAGGAACTAGGAAACTAAAGAAGCGGTTCTCTGAAAATGCTTTTCTCCTGAATAAGCATCCAAGACTTTGTAAAGCCAACTTAGATGATCACCATATCATAATTTATTATATTAAATACACTAAAAGCAAGCAGACATGAAATGACCAAGCACCATTGATAATACATAATAATATTGATATACATACTTCCATGCCAGATGTTGACATGACATAGGAATTCATAATGAGAACCAGTTCACACGACCTCACTCAACACTCTGGCACGCAACTTATGATGAATAATACCAAGTTCATGTTCATCTCCTAATCAGGCGATTAATGAACTTTAATAGAAACTTGCACTTGATAATTTCTTAATGCATATTCAAAAAATCTGGTGTGAACATCACACGACTTTCCTTATCCTAGTCCAACCATAGGCAAAGTACAGATGAAATCCGCTAAAAAGTTTCCATTATGACGCCAACAGTTTCGCCGACCTTAACCAAAAGTTTCGTGTTGCATACTTGTCTCATTCTTGGACTACGTACATACCAAATTTCAAGTCTCTAGTTCTTAAGGTGAGTCCACTGTTTACACATAGTCGAGCGGCCGTCGATCGATCATCGATCAATGTCGATCGACGGGCGTCGACTATGTTTGGACACCTTTACGGTTCTCTAGATACTTTGTTTTCAGACACACGGATCAATGGCTGAAACTTGGGATATAGGCTCTGTCTGGGACCTCAAAACCTGTTTGGGCACTTAAAGCTGACCATCGAACATTTTTCGAAACCATTAATTTCTTTCCTTGTTATAGGATAAGGAAAGTAAAAAGGTGGAATCATATGCAACCAAGATAGGGAAGAATCATGAAACCGCCCTTGACAAAGCTCAGCTGAGGAGGCATAAGAGTATAAATGCAGAGCATTTCATCCAACATTTATCATTACCAGTATCAGTCATTTGAAGTGAGGATACCAAAATCCATAGACCACATACAACCACCATGCAGTTCTTTGTAAGTTCACCATGCAGTTCTTTTTCTTTGTTAATTCAATCAAGTGCAGTGCTTTTTGTGTTCAACAATAATTTAAAGATTTCAGAAAGACTAATCCATCTTAAAGTCATACCTTCTATACACAAGTTCTTCAGTTTTTTATTACTTAATTTAATCAAGTTCAGTACTTTTGTTTAAGAACAATAACCTAAAGTTGTGTCCACACATAGTAGACGGATCGATATCGATGGACGAAGTGAATCTATGTTGTCGAGGCAGTGTGGACGGTTTCAGTCGACATCGTTCGACGGCCTATGTGTGAACACAGCTATAGAGGAAACTGTTACAGTAGTCCCTCAAATAACTTATCATATATCAGTCTAGTTTACAGCTGTCCTTTGCTTTTGTTAACCTATTAAACCTTTTCCATCAAATAATGCGTTGAGTTTAAGTCTACAGAGTTTAATATTTACCTAGATTACTTACAGCAGTTACAGCTTACACATAGATTACTAACCAAACAAATCTGCAAATGGTCATTGATTTGTTTTTGCAATAAGTTTTAAATCAAGAGGGAAATGATAATATTTATATGAAAGGGAAATGATTGTTACCATGTGTCTTGTCAAAATGTCCTTAAAAGTTATCCAACTTTTTAATATTTGTATCAAGTTCTAAATGTTGTGTTTCTTGTTACAGGTAGCTTTCGTCGCCACCCTGGCCTGTGCCTTCGCTTCCCCTAGCGGCTACGGTTATGCCCCATATGGCGGCGGTTACTATGGTGGCCATGGCGGTTATTATGGCGGCTCTTACGGCTACTCCTACGCTCCCGTAGAGTACGTCAAAGCCGCTCCAGTAGTGATCAAAGCTTACGATCCACCAGCACCAATTGTCGTCAAGTCCAACGGATTCTTAGCCGACACTCCAGATGTTGCCCAAGCCAAGGCCGCTCACTTGACCGCCAAGGCTGAAGTCGCTGCTAAGGATGCCGCCGAGGCCGCCTACGCCTACAAAGCCTATGCTTACGCTGCTCCAGCCAAAATTGTCGCCCCAGCTGCCTATGTTGCTCCAGCCAAAATTGTCGAACCCGTGGTCTATGCTGCCCCAGCCAAAGTTGTCGAGCCAGTAGTCGTTCCTGCCCCAGCCAAATATGTAGCCCCATACTCTTATGGATACGCTGCCCCATACTATGGATATGGCGCCCCATACGGCAAATATTACGATGGAGCTTACGCCCCATACGCCTACGGTGCTTCAAAGTACTACGGCTCTCACCCTTAAGATCTCCTCAGCAACCACCACATGTGACATTGCTGTCGAAAGAATCCAAAGAATCTCATGAGTACAAAACAGTGCAATGCAATTTCTTTAGATAGTGCATTGTACAAACCAAAAATTACATTTAATAACTGCCTAGTCTCTTCTCTTCTTCTATTTCAATTCAAACAAAATAAACCCTATAAATTGAATTATTTCGATAAAATATGTCTTTTGTTCCTTTGTTTATCTTTTAGCTAGCAATATTTCTATTACTCCCACTATAAATTTGTTAGGTTGATCGTAGGTGAGTTGCACTTTCATGAAAACAAAGAGTGTATGACATTTATGGTATCGTTCTACATAGATATCATACAACTGAGAACCTGATGGAAAATGAAAATCCGACCGAAAAAGGTAATGTGGCATAAAGCCTGATCAGCTCATAATTATGACATTTATGACTAATACTTGAAAGTATTTGTCTTTATATGACGGAGTTATTGCATTCACCAGATGCCGTAATGGTCTAGATACGCACCAGCTCCTGTGAAAATTTCAGCATCCAGTATTAGTCTCACGCACAAAAATTCCTAGTTGCGAGGCGAGGTTGCGACTTACCGAGCATTCCTGCTTCAAAATTCTCGGTAAAAAAAAAGATTGGTATTATTAGACATTCTAGCTTCCTCTCATGGCTCAGTTTGAAATCCCAGCCTTTCTGACAATTCTGAGAAGTTCTCCAATAATCACATGGGCACAGATTATTTCCAGCTCCTATTTTCAAAATCTTGTCACAATGAAATTCAAACTTTACGCTCATTTCAGTTGTCTTTGTTGCTCACATTGTAATTCGACACGAAATCCGATTGACAGCAGAGCCTACCAACACCAATGTTGTAACCAAGGCTTCAAGTTCTTCCTTTCATATTACCAGCACGTTACACTTATTTACGAAACCTTTCAGGAAAACAAATTCAAATTCCACTTTGTATCGAATTCCAAATTGGTTTAAAACCGACGAGATTCTTTGAATAATTAAGGAGGTGTGTGGATCAATGGACCTCACGTTGTATAATGTAGATAATTAAAAAAAAGTGCCCTTGACAAAGCTCGAATAAGCGAAGGTATAAATATAAAAGTTAAACCACCGGTCTATCACGATTCATTACCAGTATCAGTCACCTGACGTGAGGATACCAGATTCTAAACCACAACAACCCACCATGCATTTCGCCGTAAGTTATAGTTGAATACTTTTTTAAGTTTAAAAAAAAGTTCAAATTATTTTTACTTAACAATTTTATTCAAGTCGTGTACCGTGAAGTGTAATGGTTACTGAAATGTGACTTTGGAAAATGTGTTATCCATTTAACCTATCAGAAGTAATGACTCGGAAATTTAATTCGAAATCTTGAAACTGTTTTTTCTCCAAAAGCCATTCGATAAGTCGTTCGATACTAAAGTCTATAAAAGTGGTGCTATATTGTACTGTTGAAATAAAGGGACTGTCTGTCTTCAGTCCTCACTCGACAGTCTGAATTTCAAGATTAATACTCAAGTTTTAATTTCAAGTTTCGTCAATATTTCCAACAAAGTATTGCTACCTCGTCATTTAATGGAGTTCGTTTGTTAAAAATTAGTGTAAAACATTTTATGTGATTGTTAATAGTTTTATTATCTTGTTTCCAAATCTAAACCTTAATCCCAAAACGGTCTTTGAAAATTTACTATCAAATATTTCATTATTGTCGAATTTTAAATAAATCGAATCCATGTTGAAAAACAAGTCACAAATACAAATAATTAACAATTATTTTCTCATACATTTCCTCCAAATCGGTTGTAAAGTTCAAACATTTTTAAACTTTACCTTAGATTAAACTTTTTTCCTTGTCTGTGATCAATTGATCACATAAAAATTTTATTGTAAAAAATTTGGTGGATTTTGTGAGATTAAAGAATTTCGGTCATTTTTATCGCGTACTAAAATTTTACTGTCGCTCATATTGCCGAGTTTGGCGCCCTAAAGTAGATAACTAAAAATCGCATCACCTACGTAAGCACAAATCGTAAACATCAGAAAACCCACAAGAATAAATCTATCCAACAGAATCACAGAATCCATCAGCAAAATGGAATAAAGTTCCTAATTTAATATCTTCTGTTTTACAGGTCGTTCTCGCCGCCACCCTGGCCTGTGCCTTCGCTTCCCCAAGCGCCTACGCCCCATACGCCTATGGTGCTTACCCAGCATACGCCGGAGCTTACGCTCATGCCCCAGCTGACATCAAGGTTCTGCCCAACGGATTCTTAGCCGACACCCCAGAAGTTGCTCACGCTAAGGCCGCTCACTTGGCTGAGAAGGCTAAGGTTGCTTCCAAGGCTGCCTACGCTCCAGCCCCATACGCTTACGCTGCTCCAGCTTACGCTCCAGTCGCTTACGCTGCCCCAGCTTACGCTCCAGTTGCCTACGCTGCCCCAGCCAAGTATGTTGCCCCATACTCTGCTGCCTACGTAGCCCCATACGCTGCTCCATACGCTGCCCCATACGCCAAGGCTTACGCCGGAGCTTACGCTTACGGACCAGCCCACATCTCCGTCCTGCCCAACGGATACTTGGCTGACACCCCAGAAGTTGCCCACTCCAAGGCTGCCCATGAAGTTGCCAAGGGTTACGTTGCTGCCGCTGCTGCTGCCAACCCAGACTACGAGAGCCACTCTTACAAATACGCCTATGCTCCAGCCCCATACGTCTACGCTGCCCCAAAATACTACGGCTCTCACTACTAAGATCTCCTCAGCAACAACAACATGCTTAATGTGATATTCCTCCCAGAGGAATCCAAAGAATCTCATGGGTACAAACGGGTACAATGCAATTTCTCCTCAAGATAGTGTATTGTACTAGTCGAAACATTCAGGTGTAAAAATGCATGACATCTTTTTTTTCTGCTATCCTCAACTTTCCTTCTTTCTTTTCTCGTTTCATTTTTCTTCCCTTTTCTTTTCTGAAACTACTGTAAAATAAAGTGTATTTATTTTTATATGTAACAAACTGATATACTAGTTTTCCTTATACATATTTTTCTACCCTCAGTTACTCAGTTTATGTAAGAGCATTTAGACGTTTACGTGAAGAGGTACATTATCCATATGGAGAGGGACTCCAAGAGATCGATGGAAATTCAAAAACTATTAATATTATTAGCAATGATAACAAAGAGTAAGACAAAATTAGTGTTTAGGAATTTTGTCCTGAATTATTAAAAAAAAAAAATCTCCTGAGATCAGGTCTGGCCGAAAATTTCGTTGAATATGTCCATGCAAAAGTTTTGAAGTTTTCATAATTAATTTAAAGAAATGTCAATGTAGGGAGTCGAATAATATTATGTATGAGGTTAGGAGATCAATACATTCTGCGAGTGCAAAATTCTGTCGACTCCGAAATTCGAACCTAGGATCTGTCCGGCAAGCATCACAAAACCAATCACGATGTAACTTGATGTAAGGAATTGCCTATTTGTAGAAAATCAACCCCCGGATTTATAATCTCATGTTACAGCCACATATGTTGAATTTGAGAATGTTTGAAGACTGTTCGGGCCTGGTATCCGAACATACTCGTACAGCTCGTACTGGATTCAGTACAAAGGGTTCCAAATTTTCCGAGTCCACCCCCCATTGTAAAAGAGCAAAAATGAAGCCTGAGGGTGACCATGCTCCCTCGCCCCCCCCCAAATGTAGTCCTACATAGGTTTGGTTTTCCAGGAGACTAAGGAGCTACTAGAAGTCACGCGACTACGCTTTCAATCTGCGACGGGCCTTATGGCGAAACAAATAGACAGACAAACTAAAGGTAAGACTCACTTCGTTTTAATTAAGTACCTATTAGTACTTTATTTAGACTGTCACAGCTACGGCAATTAACAACATCGATCGTAACTTTCAACTGACAGTGAACTTGTCATAATATCATGCATCATGTAGATATTGTAGATCAAGTTGAACCCCCTTCATCTTTGCTGAGTATGTAAGACTCCAGACATTCAAGATTAACAACTTGATCTTGTAGATCAGGGGTGGCCAAACCGGGAACCGCAGTTCCCATGGGAACCGCGAGCCCATTTTAAGGGAACCGCAAGCTTATTTTGAGGGAACCAAAAAAAAAAACCGGGAAAAAAATAAAAGTGTAAAATAAATGTACTTTATTGAGTACCAAATGGAGATATTTTGAATATTTCGGTAGGTAGTTACCTACATAGGTATTATTATCCATCGGGATCGGTTTGAAGTGTGGTAAACGCAGCTATACGGGAACCTCGAACACTTTTGAAAGTTAAGAAGGGAACCGCAACAAAAAAAGTCTGGCCACCCCTGTTGTAGATTATTTCATTGAAACTAGCAACATGCATGGCCTAGTGGGTATCACACTAGACTTGCACACCGGAGGTCCCAGGTTCGATTCCCGGGGGGTCGAAGTTTTACGGCTTTGTGCTTGAAATTCAGAGTGCACTCAGCCTCATGAGGACAATTGTATCTTCCGATTGGCTTTAGGTACGAAAGTGCAGTACTGATGGTCAAATGGTTTGTAAATAATTACTTAGACTTAGAGGACACTTTGAACTTTCAGGGGGCCGAAACCATGTAGGGGCTAAAGACCTCAGGTTTTTTTTTTTTTTTTTTTTTTTTTTTTTTTAAATGGAACCCCTAACTTTCAACAAACCATAAGAAAGGACTTGAAAAATACAGTACTTTGATATTTGAGGTCAATTTCATAAACAGGGTCGGAGCTATGAAATTTTAAATATTTAAAGTCGTCATGTTATTTTTACTTTCTATTTCTGATAGGGGAAGCACCAAAAACGACAAAGGCATTCTGAAAGGTGATTTGAGCTTTAAAAAGGTCACTTTCATGATTCAGCTCGAAATTTGGATCAGAAATTGATATATTTAATTTCGGCCCTGACTATCAAAATAGCTTCGACTCCAGAATTTGAAATCTCTCGTTTGGGTTAGCCGTTAAGAGAACGAACCATATCCGTTCAGGATAAAATTCGCCAATGGCGGAAATCGAACCCGCGACCGAGCACTTACAAAGCAGACGCGCTACCCTCCAAGCTCACTAGGCTGGCGAGTTACAAAGAGCTATCTTTGTAACTTTGTCATGTTGACCAGACAATAAATTCGGTGTTAAAGAAAATACGTGGATGTCTATTAACACAAGATGAAAACTAATTGACTCATGAAAATTCGCCAGAGGACAATTTATTAATTTATTGGAATGACCATTGAACTTTGTAAATAAAGAAAAACAATCAATAAAATTTATTGACGAGCTGCAGAGCTGCCCAAAATTTGGGTTGCCAAAATGACACAGCATACCCATACTTCTTAGACAGAATTGTTACATTTAAAATGATTTTTTTTTTTTTTTTTTTTTCAAAGGTTTGACAGAGGGAACTTTAACTGATAACTGCTAGGGTCTTATCGTCCCGAAATCGAAGAGAGAAGGAAGACAGGATAGGAGAAAGCCAGCCGTTCCGAAAACGAACATTATCCCATCAGGATAAAATCCGCCCCGGGCGGGAATCGAACCCGCGGCCTAGCGCTTACAAGGCAGACGCGCTACCAAATTTAAAATGAGATTGATAATTATGAAATATCAGCTAATAAAATTATTAAAATGAGATATCTAATAAATAAAATAATATGGGCATTAATTTTTTGTACTACTTAACGATTTAACGAACTTTAAAGTCTCAAGTAACATACTATGTACCGCAAGTATGAAAAGAAATTGGATAGTATTGAGTCGGACTGACCGAGTCTCAATTGAATTTACATGATTCTAACAAAATAACTCTGGGAGGGGGTGGTTCACCCTTCTATTTTGCGGAGGAAACACGAAACTGCCCTTGACAAAGCTCGGCTAAACTATCGGTATAAATATAAATGTAGATCACCTCATCAAACACAATTCATTACCAGTATCAGTCACCGTACGTGAGGATACCAGAATCTAACACACACCCACAACCAACATGCAATTCTTCGTAAGTTCTGTTCAAATTAACTGTGTTCTTATTTTTATAATTTTCAAAGTGTTAAACTTAAATTTGTCGAAAAAAAAAAATCATTTCGATCGTGAGAATTAAGTGTTTTTTTCGCTGTGTTAGGAGATTTGTGTTCTAAGATTGATAAAAGTTTAACGTGTGATCTGTTACATATTTTTGAAGTTGAAATTTTCATGTGTTGAAATATCCTTCTGCAAAAGTTATTTTTTTTTTTATTATTTTAAAGTTCAAATTTTCGTGTCGTTCAACATTAAAATAGAGCGTTACATATGAACGCTGTGTCTATCTTTTCCTTATTGTTGACGAAAAATTTTCACTGAATATTTTGTTCACAGTACTTTTATCGAGGCAGGTGTATGAAAGGTTTTCTTGAAGTTTTGATGTACACTAAAAAAGTCTGTAAACCATTTTTATCAAACCGAGGATTGATTTTTTCGAAAATTGTAGACTTGCGATATCTCGAAAAGCTTTTTTTGTTCTCATAAGTAGTGGTTAGTGGTGTAGTAGACAATCCTGTATAATTTGAATTTGAAATTATGTAAAGAGCACTAAGTGTACGTTTTATGTCGGACGAAGCTAAATTTGAATTTCATTAAGAACCACCGCCTTCTGTTTTTACCTGAAAACCTATATTCATGAATGTTGTGTTTTGTGTTACAGGTAGCTTTCGTCGCCACCCTGGCCTGTGCCTTCGCTTCCCCAAACGGCTACAGCGGCTATGCCCCTTACTCACACGCTGGCCCAGCTTACGGCTATGGCCCAGCACCAGCAGCCCCCCCAGCTGACATCAAGGTTCTGCCAAGTGGATTCTTAGCCGACACCCCAGAAGTTGCCCACGCTAAGGCCGCCCACTTGTCCGAGAAGGCTAAGGTTGCTTCTAAGCCCGCCTATGCTCCAGCTCCAGCCTACGCCCCAGCCCCAGCTTACGCTCCAGCTGCTTATGCTGCCCCAGCTTATGCTCCAGCTGCCCCAGCTTACGCCCCAGCTGCCTATGCTGCCCCAGCTTATGCCCCAGCTCCAGCTTACGCTCCAGCCCCAGCTTATGCTCCAGCCCCAGCTTACGCTCCAGCTCCAGCCTACGCCCCAGCCCCAGCTGCTTATGCTGCCCCATACGCCAAATCTTACGCTCATGCCCCAGCTGACATCAAGGTCCTCCCAAGTGGATTCTTGGCTGACACCCCAGAAGTTGCCCACGCTAAGGCCGCTCACTTGGCCGAGAAAGCCAAGTCTGCTGCTGCCGCTGCTGCCAGCCCAGACCACGAAAGCTACGCCGAAGCCCCAGCCCCATACGCCTACGCTGCCCCAAAATACTACGGCTCTCACTACTAAGATCTCCTCAGCAACAACAACAACATGCTTAATGTGATATTCCTCCCAGAGGAATCCATGTATTTAATTTCCTTCGTTTGGGATTGAAAATGGCGATTGCTTCCTTCCTGAGGTGCCCGGGGCGAATGGGCCCATATATGAATCCAACTAGGACCGGTCCTGAAACTTCCAATTCAAACGGTTCCAGCAGCCCATAACTTACGGATACAATGTGTTAGACTCTAGTTTATAGGTGTCTTCAAATCCAATAACAAATGGCTCAATGAAATTTATTTTTAAAAGTAGCACAGTGGAAGGAAACCTAGCAATGATCGCACCTCGGATAATGATGACGGTCAAATTTTCTTGACTTGGCGGGGCGGAGCGCTACCGCGCTCCTTAATTAGTTATGATATCGCCGCCCTGTGCAAACTTTCAAGAATATTTGATGGGAAATTTGTTCATTAGTATTGAGCTACGATGGTCTTTGAGGGACATACAGAGTGAGTTCTACAAACTGCTAGGAGCATACTATCTAAAAAGGTAGAGATATGTCTAATCACTCCAAGTAAGTACAGGTCCATTACTTACGTTCATCTTCAGCAATCCTTACATGAATGGGACCAGCTTGTAAAATAACATAAAGAATATGGAGGTTCTTATTTAGGAAAAAAAAGTAAATTTAACCATGACTAAAGTCACAGCATTATTTCTGTGTTTCTTCCGAAGATAGTTTAGAAAAAGTCCTAGAAATTTGTTTTTATCTTCTTATTAGCAGTGCAATCGCCCTAAACTAAAATAGATGCAGCAAATAAGGGATCAGGAAGAGACCGCCTTAACATAATAATATCTTCTTATTAATGGTGTAAGTAGGTACATATACTACATAGGTACTTATGCGGTCTGAGGCTAGAATTTGACCTGGCTCTGCTGATCACCTAGATAAATATTATAACTTTGACACAGATAAATAAATAACTTGATAACTTACTTGCTTTACACTTGTAGCTCATGTTACACAAGTCACAATAATACTTGGACAGACACTTGCCGACATTTGCCTCAGTACTTTTCGGGGTGAGTGGTGTTCTCCCTGTCGATTGTTCAAGCAAAGCACTGATAGAATCAATGGATTCCACCGGATTATCATCGGGCAGAATGCTTTCGTCATAGAATCTATTGGGCGTAATAGATCCCCTTGACAGAGATTTCTTCACACTGTCAACTGGAAACATTGGAACATCTCCCTCGTGAAGACGGTTTGGTTTCCTCCGATACACCAGTGGGGTTGGGGTTCTGCTTGCTTTAACTTGGGGCTTGGGTGTTTTCACTTGAGCTGTGTTTGCTACAACATTGGTTTTGTTTCCGTAGGTTTTGTATGCTTGAACATTGGAGCTGGCTTGGTTTGATGGCAGAGGGGTGAAATACTGAGGTGGTATGGAATCGACAATTGGAGAAGTGCCCTTCCTTGAAGATTTCCTTAAGGTTTGTTCTGTGGAGAAAAGAGAAGAGGAAGAAATTAATGGGGGTGACATGGTTTTTGGCATCATATTCTTTTAAAGTTTAGGTTGTGAGTGTGAGCATAATCACTTTGATTTCATTAGTAGATACTCTGCCACTCTGCCAAAGTACCAACTAATCCTTCTTCAACAATACTGAAAAAAAAAAAAAAAAAAAAAAAAAGCAAAAAAAAAAGTTTTACAGGAATCCCATGTCGAGTGCATTATACAAAGCGGCCAGGTCACTATGACTCGATACTCTCCAGAACGGGAAGTTGTTCTGAGAACACAGGAATAAGAAAATAGTGTTAGTAAATAGCAGTACAGTGAACTGTGTGTGGAACTTACTCGGAGAAAGATATCCAATAAGCTCAATATTGCCAAAAATTAAATAAGAAAATTTACTTTGTGTAATAAACATATCTACCTATTCGCCTAGTTTTATTAAAAAAATTTCAGGCAAAATAGATATTGAAATTTTTTGTTTGTAGGTAAGTAACTTTTTGACCAACTCCATTGTAAAACTTTTATAAATAAAATTAAAATTAATTAAAAATTTATTAAAATTGAACTAAGTAGACGACTAGAGTGAGTACTTTTCACTTTTATCATCCATTTTCGTATACATACAACTTTAGCGAACCCCTTTACCATATAATTGTTATTATGTTAAGGCGGTCTCTTCCTGATCCCTTATGTGCCGCGTCCCTTTTAGTTTAGGACTATTGCACTTTTCGTATAACAGACAAAACCTTGGAAACGCCGCGCCCCTGGACCTTGTATTAACACGAAGTAGTTACCTACCTTATGTATTTGGTTAGCTAATATATGTAGCTACCTATCTGTTTGACCACCTTCTATAGTTAGTTAGGTACCTGTTTAGCTGCAGCTTCTTCGTCTTGTCCATCACCTATGACCACATAGGTTACCTTCCGTCCGAACCTCGTACCTATCCTCTCGAAACAGCTCTCTTTACCTGCGGGAGACAGACAATCATGAGAGTCATCAGCAGTGGCGTAGCGTCCATGTAGGGCGTGTATGGCGGCCATACACTCAAAATTTCACTCAAATACCCTTTGTATCAGGCATACTAAGGCGAGTGTGGAACTGGGAAGGTAGTTACCTAGAACCTACTTATACTTGTCTATGCCAATGCATGAGTTATGCATGGTGATGGAAATTAGTGCCCTACACTTGAATTCAGACCACGCTACGCCACTGGTCATCAGGAAGAATACCTAGTAAAAGGTTGCCAGCCTAGTTAGGTTAGTTTTTAGCGCGTCTGCCTTGTAAGCGCTAGGACGCGGGTTCGATTCCCGGCCGGGGGGATTTTATCCTGATGGGATAATGTTCGTTCTCGGAACGGCCGGCTTTCTCCTATCCTGTCTTCCTTATTCTCTCTTCGATTTCGGGACGATAAGACCTTTGGCAGTTACAGTTCCCTCTAATAAACCTCTTTAAAAAAAATCACCTATTTTAGTTGAAAACTTTTAGTGGAACCTGCTCATTACTCACCTATTTTAGTGGAACCTGCTCATTGCTCACCCATTTTAGTGGAACCTGCTCATTGCTCACCTATTTTAGTGGAACCTGCTCATTGCTCACCTATTTTAGTGGACGAGTAGATGTTCTCCACTTGGAATATGTCACCCAATCCAAACAGAAGTACTTTGGCCAGGGCGGGGACTAGTTGGGTGCAGGTTACTATCACATTCGTACAGGTAGATCTGAAACAGGAACGATGTAAGGTGAAAACCTAGTTACAAGATATGGCTCACTCACTGGTCTGTCCTCATCTTGAGACACCCTGTACACAACAAGACCTAAGAGCAGCCAATGAAACCGCAATCAAGACTGCAACACACTGGCACAATATTTGACATTGGTTCTTCCGGACACGCAATGGAAAAGACCATGTAAGGTGAAAAACTAAAACTTTACCTGGGGTCTAGAGTGTTCTACAGTCTGGGCCTCTAGAGTCAGGGGACCCAGCTCCCCCCTCCACCTTTTTTTTGAGGGGGCAAGGTATTGTTCCCTGGGGGAGAACACAGCTTTAGGCCGTGCCCAGTAACTGCACAGGTAAAAGATTTTGTTGTTTAACCCTTTCGTAACCAGTGGGATATAAGTACTATAGGAGCACCCCCCCCCCCCCCCCCCCCCCCCCCCCCCCTCCTCTTTCATCTCCCTTGTCACATTCTATCCGGATTCAAAATTCAAAGGCATGCCTCTTACGCCACGCTGATCCCGCGCAAAGGACGGGTCAACCACTAGAATTGTAAGAAGTAAAAAATAATGGAAAATTTGACACATCCACCAATGTCATACCTGGAGTTGATTATGTTGAGACATTTGATTGCTAACGAGAGCCAATTATCGGTTGTGCTTTCTATTTCCGCTCTCAACACATTCTATCCGGATTCAAAATTCAAAGGCATGCCTCTTACGCCACGCTGATCCCGTACAAAGGACGGGTCAACCACTAGAACTATAAGAAGTAAAAAATAATGGAAAATTTGACACATCCACCAAATGTCATACCTGGAGTTGATTATGTTGAGACATTTGATTGCTAACGAGAGCCAATTATCGGTTGTGCTTTCTATTTCCGCTCTCAACTGAAGCCACTGCTCTCTCTTGGTTGGACCTAGTAAACCTGAGGAACAGAAAATAAAAGGTCTCATTTCCATCAGTCAGAATATCGTATATTTATCAGGATGATGGTCTCTAGCGAATTTTGATTGGTTCCTTCTGAACAGCTGAGCAAAGAGAGCTAGCCCAGTTAGCTTGGAGGGCAGCCTCGTAACTCTTGTAAGGCCTAGGTCGTGAGTTCGATTCCCGCCCAGAGCGAACTTCATCCCAAACAGGTTCGTTCCCGCAATGGCTGGCTTTCTCCTATCCTCTCCTCCCCTCTTCGATTTCGGGACGATAACACCTCCGTTGTTACAGTTCCCTCTATCAAACCCCTTGAAATAAAAATCACTCTTCCTCCCCACTCCTATCCCACAAACTCACCTCCGACGGAATTCCGATAGTTATTATACGTGTCCTTGATTTTCCGATAGCGGAACGCCAGTTTTCGCATCCAATCCACGCCCCCCCGCACACCAGACGACAAACACAAGGCCGGTGGAGGCGGTCCTCCCATATGAAGTGGTCCGGCGGTCTGAAGGGGACCGGGCGTCTGAAATCCGTCTGCGCCAAAGTTGTAACCGCCCAGATCTTGCCCGTTGTCGTCTGAGCAGACATCGTCTATGTGAACTTGGTCGCATTCCTGAAAATATGGTATTTGTCGTTAGCGTACACATACTAAAATCAAGCGATATCATTGATCGACATCGCATAAAACTCATGGAAAATATATGTATAGGTAAGATCAAAGGATTTTTGCCAGCCTAGTTACCTTTTGTTCCCTGGTGTTACAGCTACAGTTCCCTCTATCAAACCTTTGAGAGAGAGAGAGAGAGAGAGAGAGAGAGAGAGAGAGAGAGAGAGAGAGAGAGAGAAAAATATTTAAAAATCCTCTTAAAATATGACTGTTATTAATCGTACCCCGTCTTACCTGCTATAGTAGGAGTATTCTGGTCCGTACAGATCTGAATAGCCACCGGATCCCCCTGTCTCTATCGGCAACACTGGAGGCGGACTGGCAACACTGGATACGGCATCCGGCTGAGAGGCGTTGCCAGATGGGGCATCTTCACGACGTCGATCACGGTCTGCGGTTGATTGCTCCACTTTTAATCCTGGTAGGAGGAAAAAGGAAGGATATTTATTTAATAAGGATACATATGTATATCTATATAAATAAAATTGTAGATTTGTCTGTACATTGCTTAGAATCGTGAAATTTTTAGTTATTCTTACTCCTTATGCATTTGAAGAACAAATGCGTGTCGGCAAGGCTGAAAATGAGCTCCTCCATTCGATACCCTAACTGGACCACGCTCTGCACATCCTTGGAGTACCGGGACGCAAATGAGCCCGTCAGGAGGGAATGGAAGATAATGATCGTCTCGTCCAGATCCCATATGAACACGCGTTGCAGTCCGCTTGACTCCGGACCAGGGGAGGAGCAAGGGTTAGGCGGCGTGAGGAGTGATGTCGCGGGGAGACCGTTGCTGGGAGGGTGACTGGAGTTTGAGCGTCTCCCGCGACCCCTACCGCCTGAAATGGGAACTCGAGGTTATTAGTTCAAGGTCACACAAGCCTTGGTTTATTTTTACATTAGCAACCCAGGCCATTTGCGGCCAAATGAAGTGACCAATAATTCTTTCAGGAAGAGGTTACTCTTCAATAAAGCATCGGGGTGCCAATTGAATCAGGGTCATCTTGAAGTCCTATTTTTTCCGCTTGGTAACACCGAAAGGACGAAAGCACAAATTTTACCAATGTCCCATTTTACTTCAGAATGTCTCTTGCTTTATGAAAAGCATTGCTTGAAACTGGGATAGTAGTTAATTGCATAATCGGACTTACGGGATTCTGACTGGGTTCTCCTAGTTGGTCCATTCTTGACCGGCGAGGAAGGCTCCGAAGTTTCAGGACTTTCTGGAAGCGAAAAAAAAAAAAAAAAACAGATACGAGTCTTCTTGAACTTTTTTGCTAAACTTCGGGAAAATCGGCCGAATCGATTTATCTTCAAACCGAAAAAATAACTCGAAATCAGGTTTCTAATGACGGGTATATTGTTTTAGGGTCAGTGGTTCTCAGGCGGATGGAAACTATTTTACAAGTCGTAAAAAATCTTCTATGTCTTCTAAAGACAGCTCTCAGGACCCTGTTATTGTGTTAATCCTCTTCAGGGAACATTTAAGTCTTCTTCCCAGCGTTTTCCTATTTAAATAGCGTTGGCGCGACGCACGGTTTCCTATTTATTTTCTCTCCTCCTAAGAACTTCCTATTTCACTAGCCCTCCTTTTTCCCTCTTTAACCCTTGGCTACTAATTCACTAGCTCTCCTTTTTTACTTTTTCCTCTTTAACTTTTTTTTTCCTAATTAAATTAAATTTTAACATTATGTTGCAAAATAATCCTACTTCATTTTAAAGGATGTGTACGTAGTACGTACTCCTGTTACTTTGAATTTTATCCTGAATCTGCATTGTGTTTGAAATTTGAAAGTCTTCTGTATTGTATTTTAAAAAGTCCCCAGTCCATCCTTTTGATATTGTGAATGAGTGATGTAAAAAAAAAAGACATTTCTACTATTTTGTATTATACCGCTAGTATTTATTGTTTAGAATTTCTCTTTTTAAGACTGTTCATCTTACTCTTGTATTTTTTTAAGTTTTTAATTTTTTGTCCTTCCAATTTCTCGACTTGTGTGAAATGGGGCACAACCAAATGACAATTTTTTTCGAGGTAGAGTCCTATTCCGATGGAAAAGTACCCAAAAAGTGCATTGGCGCACTCAAAAACATCCAAAACGGTCCCTAAATCCCCTAAAATGTCGCTCAAAGGTCGCAAAAAAAAAAAGTTTTTTCATGGCGCACCCGGTCGTCAGATTGATCCCAAAAACGAATATGAACATTTTCTTCTTGAACTTTTTTGCTAAACTTCGGGAAAATCGGCCGAATCGATTTATCTTCAAACCGAAAAAATAACTCGAAATCAGGTTTCTAATGACGGGTATATTGTTTTAGGGTCAGTGGTTCTCAGGCGGATGGAAACTATTTTACAAGTCGTAAAAAATCTTCTATGTCTTCTAAAGACAGCTCTCAGGACCCTGTTATTGTGTTAATCCTCTTCAGGGAACATTTAAGTCTTCTTCCCAGCGTTTTCCTATTTAAATAGCGTTGGCGCGACGCACGGTTTCCTATTTATTTTCTCTCCTCCTAAGAACTTCCTATTTCACTAGCCCTCCTTTTTCCCTCTTTAACCCTTGGCTACTAATTCACTAGCTCTCCTTTTTTACTTTTTCCTCTTTAACTTTTTTTTTCCTAATTAAATTAAATTTTAACATTATGTTGCAAAATAATCCTACTTCATTTTAAAGGATGTGTACGTAGTACGTACTCCTGTTACTTTGAATTTTATCCTGAATCTGCATTGTGTTTGAAATAAATTTGAAAGTCTTCTGTATTGTATTTTAAAAAGTCCCCAGTCTATCCTTTTGATATTGTGAATGAGTGATGTAAAAAAAAGACATTTCTACTATTTTGTATTATACCGCTAGTATTTATTGTTTAGAATTTCTCTTTTTAAGACTGTTCATCTTACTCTTGTATTTTTCTAAGTTTTTAATTTTTTTGTCCTTCCAATTTCTCAACTTGTGTGAAATTTCGAGAGATAGGTTACAAGTGCGCCAGGCCAAAAAAAAAAATCTATCTCAATATTCTTCAGTTTAGAAAAATTTACGTCCAAGAAAAGGACAAAACTAACCATTTATTTACACAATTATTTACTGAAAATTTCTACTCGACCGAAGTTGCTAGGTACTTCAGCACGCCTGTCTTGTAAGCGCTAGGTCGCGGGCTCGATTCCCAACCGGGGCGGACTTAATCGTAGACAGATAAGGTTCGTTCTCGGAACGGCTGGCTTTCTCCTATCCTGTTCTACTTTGATTTCGTGACAAAAAGACCTCCATTGTTTCAGTTCTACAAAACGGCTTCAAAAAGTAATAAAAAAAAGGTAATTAATTCTATTTGGATTCTCTCCTGGACAATTTTCTACGTTTCTTCTGTACGTCTCTCTAGGATTGTAAAATTAACTTTTTAACTATCCTTTAGTTCCCTAGTGTTCTTCTTTTATTAGTTAAGTAAGTGGATGATTTTTGCTGTATAGAAATAAACACAAGAGACACAAATACATAGTACGTTTTTGTGGCTTTGATAAAACTGAATGTGTGATTTTGTTAATTTCTTTAATTTCCTTTATCCTATTTTTTTTTTTTTTTTACCTCCAAAGAGCAGTGAAGTGAAGCAACGTAATCTATGGTTGGTTGGTATCTGGACAAGCGACCGTCATTGTCTTCGACATCACAGTTCAGGTGAAGTCAGTCTCGTTTTCAGAATCAAAAATGAACCAAGTCAGTCTAGTTAGTTTGGAGAGTAGCGCGTCTGCCTTGTAAGCGCTAGGTCGCGGGTTCGATTCCCGCCCGGCGCGGATTTTATCCTAAACAAATAAGGTTCGTTCTAGGAATGGCGGGCTTTCTCCTGTCCTTCGCTTTGGGACGATAAGACCTTAGCAGTTACAGTTCCCCCTATGAAAAACCTCTTGGAAAAAACAAACAAACCCATATAAAATAATTTAAAAATAAGTTTTAGGATCTATTTCTTTGTAAAAATAATACAAATGAACAAAATCATATACAACAAACTAATGCTAATAATAGGATGAGCCAAATATACAACAAATTGAAGAGTTTTATTCAACAAGGCCTTGAGACGAGAATGATTGAATTTTTGAGTAAAACAGCTTTGGTATTGATTTCCATTGAAAAGTATTGGGAGGATTTTACAAAAACTCGTGAATCTTGATGAATAATGGAGATGTCAACATGATTCTTTCACTGATTCTCAACAATATTCCCCATTAGAAAAGCCGTTTTACCTAAAAAGGGACTCAAATAATGTTAGGCTCTTCTTTAGTAAAAGACCTACAAGATAAAATGTTTAAAAATCTATGCTCCTTCAATGATCAATGTTTTCAGAAAAAGACTAAAAAATATATCAGTATAAAAAAAAATTATTCATATAAAAATATATATCATAGGTACGAAGATCTACTATTTTGAAATACCTAGAGGTGTGGACAGAGTGAGTTAAATAAAAAAGAACTATTCTTTTCAATGAACTACTCAGTTAATGAGTCAGATCCTAACTCCGTATAGCAAGAGGAAGGGATTTTCATATTTTAGGATGTGACTAATTTTTAATAACTCACTCATTCATTCTTTTCACATCTCTAGTTTGAAAGCTATTTCAATAAATTAGAGAAAAACTGCTTTCCTTGATAAAAATGAAACCTAAATCAATATTAGTAATGTAAAAAAATACTTCGTTATCTGATGATCATAAAAATATATAATTAAAAATATTTAGACCTTTAATAAAAATATATTGCTGTTTCGTTTTTTTTTTTTTTTGAAATAATTCGTTTGTATAAAAAGTAATCGTCACTATTGAATGAAGGCACTGATAAACTTTAGTCAATATATTGATTCTGTCTTTCTTTAGAAAATCTAAGTTAAAAAATACTAAAACAATGTATTGTTCCACTAAAATATTAAAAATTCTAGAAAAATACGTTCTTCAAAAATGTATAAAATCGTTCTTAAAAATATGAGTTTAAAAAATAAATTCCCCCAGGTTAAAAATGATAAAAATCTCCCATGAGGAAAATCTGAAGTTAAAATGATATTTTATGTTATGTATAAAATCTCAACCTAAAATGTTGTTGGGGAAAGATCACTAAAACTTTTTTTGGATGGAAATTGAACTTGCGACCTAGCGCTTACAAGACGTGCCACCTTCCTAGCTAACAAGTCTGGCATAATAAACTAAGTTCTCAGTTTTTGGCCTTGGCCTCAAGTATTCAAATCTAAGAGCCCGTTCCTACTTGGCGTGAGTTTCACCCCATTTCTTCCCGAATGTCCTGTAATTTAAATGAGAGCGTTCCCACTACACACGACACGATTTTTTTTTTTCTGGACGACAAGTGGGAACAGGCACTAAGTAGTGTAAGAACGTTGACTTATTATTAACATATTCAGTTATGTTATTTTATTCCTACTGAGAAGTAATGTATAGATTCTTTCAACCAAAGTTTGTATTTATGTTTATTTTAAGTTGTATATATTGATGGATTTAACCTGAACTTTCAGAAGCGTTGGGTTTTGAAGTTTTTACTTTTCACAAAATCAAATCATGTTGGTTTGTTTCATATTCTGATTTTATACATAACATAAAATATCATTTTAACTTCAGGACCTGAACTTTCAGAAGCGTTGGGTTTTTAAGTTTTTACTTTTCACAAAATCAAATCATGTTGGTTTGTTTCATATTCTGATTTTATACATAACATAAAATATCATTTTAACTTCAGATTTTCCTCATGGGAGATTTTTATCATTTTTAACCTGGGGGAATTTATTTTTTAAACTCATATTTTTAAGAACGATTTTATACATTTTTGAAGAACGTATTTTTCTAGAATATTTAGTATTTTAGTGGAACAATACATTGTTTTAGTATTTTTTAACTTAGATTTTCTAAGGAAAGACAGAATCAATATATTGACTAAAGTTTATCAGTGCCTTCATTCAATAGTGACGATTACTTTTTATACAAACGAATTATTTCAAAAAACGAAACAGCAATATATTTTTATTAAAGGTCTAAATATTTTTAATTATATATTTTTATGATCATCAGATAACGAAGTATTTTTCCACTGTCCTCCTCCTCCAAATACCTGTCCTCATATTCCTCCTCACTTTCCTCGTCCTTCGTGTTTTTCCGAGCGCGCGAGGCGGAAACGCCCGAACTCGGCCCGGAAACACCCGAACGCTTGACTTTTCTCATGTCCATCTGGTCGAGTTGCTTGATCAACGCCAGAGCGCGCTGCTTCTCCTCGTCGTCTATTACTCGACGGCGCGGACCTCGCTTCAATTTATACTCGTTCGGCGTCTCGGAAGATTCCGAACCTGCGCGCGCATCGGGAGAAGACAGCCAATCAGGATCCCTGGTGGGCGGAGTCTGGGTGGGCGGGGTTTGTACTGGCGGTGTACCTTGGCTCCGGATGAGTTGGGACTTCAGTCGTGATACGAGCTTCGTGGCGAGAGGTGTCTTGATGAGGGGAGATGAGATCTGAGGACGTACGCCCGCGGGGGCAGTAGGGTTTCTCTGCCCAACCAGCGGGGTGGAAGAACTCCCAGGTTGAGAGGGAACCTTCTTCACAGTAGATGTTGTAGGTTGAGGCTCCAGACTGGATATACTAACGGGATTCGCCTGGTCATATTCAATGAGACAGGAGCCATCTCTCTGCAGCACCTTGTCTATGTTACCTTCTGGTGACATCATGATCTTCCGTGGTGAGGAGACGGCTCCAGGTTGAGAGGGGACCTTCTTCACAGTAGATGTTGTAGGTTGAGGCTCCAGACTGGATATACTAACGGGATTCGCCTGGTCAAATTCAATGAGACAGGAGCCATCTCTCTGCAGCACCTTGTCTATGTTACCTTCTGGTGACATCATGATCTTCCGTGGTGAGGAGACGGCAGCTGAACCCTTCGACGTTCTCTGTAGAACCAACTGTCTGGTCCCAATCTTCACCACATTGGTCACCGTTTCTGAAGACGCTTGCTCACCGGTGGTTTGCTCATCACTGGTGGTTTTCGTGGGATTTTCCTCCGTGACGTCCCGCGCACTACTCTGTTGTAACTCTTTCCGAGTGAGCAATGGGGCAAGTTGTTTCCCCGGTGTTTCCCCGGCCGGTAGCATTGTGCTCGTGCTGCTCGTGTTGTGTGCGGTGATAATCTGCACAGGCTTGATGGGGGATATACCACTCAGATCCGTCACTGAGGTCTCCTGGGAAGAATTCGTCCCCCCAGGAGTCGTGTCTGTTTTCTTCTTGATATCGTTGAGTTTAAACACGAGGTTCTTGTCTGAGTGTTCCAGCCGGTTGTGATGGTACAGTTCATCTTCCTTGATGAACACGCGGTCACAGTCCAGACACTTGAAGTTGTTGCTGACCTTGGTGAAAGGTTGGATGGGTGGCTTGTAGGCCGGAGACTGCTTGATTGAACTCTGTATAGACTGGATCACCTGTTGCAGATTGTTAGTCCCTGTGGTCCCGGATCTTGTGTTGCGACTCTGTGTCACCTCGTCTGTTAGATATTCATCCTCCAGTGTTAACATCTCCTCTTCATCCGTCTCCCCATGGACTGCTTGATGGAACTCTGTATAGACTGGATCACCTGTTGCAGATTGCTAGTCCCTGTGGTTCCGGATCTTGTGTTGCGACTCTGTGTCACCTCGTCTGTTAGATATTCATCCTCCAGTGTTAACATCTCCTCTTCATCCGTCTCCCCATGGTCTGACATAGGGGCGGGCGGTTTTCTCTTCGGATACACAGGGCTATAGGGCGCTATCTTCCCACGCAACTTATCCGCCACCTTCTTGTTCATTCGGCAGGGGCGGGCGGTTTTCTCTTCGGATACACAGGGCTATAGGGCGCTATCTTCCCACGCAACTTATCCGCCACCTTCTTGTTCATTCGGATCTTGAGCTCATTCAACACGGACGCCTTATCCAGCGGCACGCTCGGGGTAACACTCTCAATCGTACTCGTCTCACTGGGCGCGGGGGAGAGCTGACTCCCGCCGTCAATCGCTCTGAGAACCCCCTTCCTACTTGGCGGGAGGAACTCCTCTCCCCCGGGTAATGCTACGGTCGCCTCATACTCGATCGGGTGGGCGCGGGAGAAGTGTTTGTTCCGCGTGGAGGATGTCAGGTATCTCCCCTCACACACCGGACATTGGAACGGTCTCTCCCGCGAGTCAGAGTTGTACACATTATGTTGCTGCCGGGATGAGATCACTATCTCATTAGATATCGGAAGCAGGGTAGAGCGTACAACCTTACCCAGGATGGTATGCAGCTTGACGATGAGATGCTCAATGAACGCTGCGTTCTCCGGGGTTCCCAATGGGTTGATCAGCTTCACAAGGAGGTCATAAGCCCGCAAACCATCCTCAGACGCCTTCAGCTTCCTAATGAACTCCCTCCCTAACAACGTCACGTCATCGTACTCATCAAACCCCTCCCCTCCATCCTCCACCTCCCCACTCTCCCCCACCACCGCGATCTCCACCGCCTCCCCTTCCTGCGTCTTACCTTTCTTCCTCTCCGCGTTGGCCAGACACTTCCTCAGCGTCGCCTCCAGTATCTCCTGGAACGCGAGCACCAGCTTCTGTTTGTTCGCGTTGTTTGACGCTTCGTTCGCGCGGTGCGTGCTCGCTACGTGTTCGTCACGAGCCGCAGAACGCATGAACATCTCCTTACACACGAAGCACACGTATTTGAGCGGCTCCGGGCCGGGGAGGAATCGGTAGGTGGTTTTCTTCTGCAGGAAGGACTCGTTACGATGCCAGTACTTGATGTGTGTCTGCAGGCCCACGAGACCGAAGTACGTGCGGTCACACTCTGGCGAGGGACAACCCTGGGAATGAGAGATGGAGAGTACAGTTAATATTTTCTTATGTATACATTTAGAAAATACAGTCGAACCTGTCTAATTGAGAATCCCCTTGATAGGCAATTTTTTCCCACTTGTCAAGGTTTCTCAATTACGAATCTAGGAGCCACGATTTTTCCCCCATTTAACCAGGTTTCTCCAATTAGACGCGTTTAACTGTAGTTTAAACCTTTACCATATATTATGATTTTTAAGAAGTGAAGTACCACCGAAGATTTCAAGAAGGAATGATACAAGACCACGTAAGTCTGAATACCGCCCGGGTGACCTTTGTCCTCAACAAATAAGGTTCAGAACTCCTATCTTTCTCGGGGGGGAAAGCTCTAGAATCTAGTGGTAAGAGGGCGCCACTTACCATAGCTCTTGTCTCCATATCAATGTCCAACATATCATGTCGATACTCCTCAATAAGCAAAGCACTCTCGCTCGGGTCAAATATACCCTGGTTACTATTCGGGTTAGAGTTATCGTAAACATACTCTGCGGTGATAGTTTGACCGGCCAGATCTTTCAAACGGTCCATGTCTGCGTCCGATGCACCTACAAGTAAAACAATAATGAGGGTGCGGATAGTCCAGTGGTAGTGTGCTTGCTTGTCAAACAAAAGGTCCTGGGATTGATCCCCACCATAAAAAAATGCACTTGCATTTTGATTGAAAATATTTCAATGGGTTATTTTCTGGTGTTCTCTTGTTGACCCAGCACCTAAATGGGAAGTAATGTGTTCCTATCCGCCCATCCTATTCAGATGCACCTAAAGTAACTGTTTTTTTTTTTTTCATAGTTTTCATTGCTATAAATTAAAAACGGCAGTGTTTATCGTACTTTTCGCCGACCTTCGAAAATCTAAATCGTACTTTTCTCAATTTTCCATTTTAGTTCAGAGGCATCATGAGATGCTGAAACATGTTGACTCTTAAGTATCTTAGTTTGCTGGAAACCTTGTCTGGGTGTTTTTTTTTTCCATTTAATTCCAATAAATCTGAATTGAACTGTCTTACCTAGCGCCATCTGGAGAGTATCATAAGCATCCTCATCATCTTCACTTTTTTCCATTTAATTCCAATAAATCTGAATTGAACTGTCTTACCTAGCGCCATCTGGAGAGTATCATAAGCATCCTCATCATCTTCAATATCATTGGTTAGAATTAGATTGAGAGAGTCCATCACCAGACTCAGGTTGAGTTCAGAGTCCAATATGTACTTGCTGGATGATAGGTTGGCCTTGAACAGGGGAGATCCTGAGAACATAGACACAGGAATCAAGTCAAATCTTGAATTATTTTTGATATATGTAATTATTAGAAGAGGAAGAGAAAAGTTTTCACTTAAATAAACAGACCGCGGTCAGTCAAATGGTCTGTCCGCGAGTGGCTAGTATTTTTTTTTTTTTTTTTTTTTTTTTTTTTTTTTTTTGTGAGGACTTTGAAGCCATCACCTTTTTCCATATATTTTTATTTATTTATTTATTTTTAGATACCTATTTTTTTATTTATTTGTAGATATCCCCCCCCCCCAAGGGAAAAATAATAGATTACCTTCAATGGGAGGTACATAATCCTTGTCCCGATCCTCATCATCCACAGGCTCGTAGACCTCTTCCTCCTCCTCCAATTCCTCATCCTCCTCTTCTTCTTGCACGGAAACATTCCACTCATTTTTCTGAACATCAGACACACTTTTCTTCTTAGCTTTCAACAGACTAACCAGTGAAGCAATGGCTTTGAAATCTGTTTTGTTTTTGACCAATTCCTCCAGTTGTCTCTTATTGAGAGCCTTGTTTTTCAGAAGAATTTTGGTCAGCTTTTGAATGATCTTCTGATTTTTGAGCTTGTCATTTTTCTTCAACAGGTTGCTTTTCGTGGAACCCTGCCCCGTTTTGAGCTTGTTGGCAATCTGTTTCTTCAGCAACTTTTTCTGCACATTTCTCAATTTTTTTGGCAAGTTTTTTTGTATGATTTTGTTCTGACTTAGCAAGCTTACTGTGGGGCCATCAGATATGGTTTGAATGACCTTTGGTCTCCCAACGACTCTTTTCTCAGATGTACTCATTGTAGTGTTTTTCTTTCTTGGGGATACTCTGAGGACACTTGGAGCTTTTTTCTGCTTGTCTTTGAGAATTTTTTCAGCATGCTTTTTTATTTCCCGGATGTCAATAACTCTCTCTACACCCTTTGACTCTTTAACAGGGCTCGTCACTGACTCTTTCACAGGTCTTCCTCTTTTAGCTGTCTCTACTGAAGAAGCTTGGGGAATTTTTGCAGGTCTCCCTCTTTTCTTTGGTTCAACAGCATCTGAATCTTTCCTTGGTGATTTTTGAGCCTTTCCAGGACTCAAGGATTTCTTACCAATTCCTTCTCTGATAGTTTTGATTGTCCTTTTTGTATTAACTCTGGCAATTGTTTTCTTGGTACCCAATGTTTTCTTTGGGCTCTGAACCTTCTTTACTTTACCACTGGTTGCTTTAGCCATTTCTGCTTTTATAGAAAATTGAGCTGAGGTGTTATTAGAAGTAGCATATCATTTGACAGGCATGGGCTGAAAAAGAAAAAAAAAGTCAATGAAAATAAATAAAATAAGGTAATTATGCAGAAGTCACGTCCGTGAAAAAGAAAAGCTCCTTTTTGTATTTAACCTAACCCTATAATAACACTAATCACTGCTCTAATTGTGAAAACTCCTTCTTGCGTTTACCTAACCCTATAACACTGGTCACTGCTTGTTTGTGCCAGTTCCTTTGGTAGCAATATTCCACGGACATGACTTCTGCACAAGTACCTACCTAAAATAATATTGTAATGCAAAAGCCAATGGTGAACTTGTGACTGGTCTTCTACTCTAAACTGAAAAGCCCACTTTCCACTCAACAAAAAAAAGTACAAATTTGTGAAGAAAAAAAAATGTCAAATTAATGTAAGATTTACCGTGAACCTCTTTGTCAGCATTTTTACCTAGTTTTAATCCTTAAACATTATTAATTATATTAATTAAATTTGTGTTAATACCTTGACTTACTAGAAAATGAAAATTTCAATTAGGTCAAATCATAGGACGTCAAATCTTGGTCATAGTTCATCACAATTACCTGTCCAATACCTGTCAAGACCCGATTTACCTCATAGCATTACAGCCCAACCAGAGTGATTTAATTTTCCTGAATTAACTGATAACTTGATAAGACACCTGTTAACCAGTAAATACTTGGATAATTTCTGTTGAATTAGGAGAAGGTCTACTGAACTTTCTGAGTGTGTACTGCACATTGCAGACATCCCCAGGACAAAGCCAAAAAAGTTGAAATTATCCTTTAGACATGATAAATCCTGGTTTTCCAATTTCATTTAGACAAAGCCTACGGTAAAATAGTACCAGGAAATCTTGAATCTAATTGGATCTATCCTGATTTATTAGATAAATTGGATGTTTAGGATAAAACTGAAAAGTGATTCAGTTTCTAGGTGAACTTGTTGGGAAAGACATCTTTGTATGATGCATAATGGCTACTCACCAAATTCAAGGCACTGTGTTGCAATGCTAAAACTTAAAACGTCAGTATAAAAAACACTTGTAAAATTGATTGTTCTTGGGTTAAAAAAGATAAAGTAAAATTGGAAAGTTACAAAAGTACTGGCTTTATAATTAAATTAAAATGAAAAATTAGGAAAATTAAAAATTAAAAAAGAGAAACACATCCGCTTCAAGGCAAAGATGGCAGGGGATTTCGTTTGTTGATTCTGCAACCTGCAACTCACAAACAAACTTTTGGAGGGGATTTTTTTTCAACGAGGAAAAAAGCGTTTTTCACACGATGCGCAAAAAAGATCGCGTGAAATGTATTGCGTAGAGTATCACAATTTTATATCGGGCGCATCATAAGCATAAGTTTTATGCTCATCTGATCGACTAGGATTTTTTCTATAATGAACAAGTTTTATAGAGGTTTTTTCTAGAGATTTAATACAGGGAACTGTAACTGCTAAGATCTTATCGTCCCGAAAGCGAAGAGAGAAGGAAGACAGGATAGGAGAAAGCCCGCAGTTCCGAGAACCAATTTTGTCCTGGGATAAAATCAGCCCCGGGCGGGAATCGAACCCGCGACCTAGCGCTCACAAGACAGACGCGCTACCAACCACGCTTACTTAGACAACTAGGCTGGCTTGTCAATTTCACCTTATTTTCACCTCTTGAAAAAACTTGAACAGGAGTCATCACCTTCCGGCAGTAGCTAAAGCCGCTACAACTTGAACAGGTCAAAAAAAAAAAAGTAAACGTGTGGGTACATTAAGTATTTATTTTCATATATATTTATTAATGATTCAGGATATCCCCTCAAATTACAGGAACGTATTCTATCTCTACCTCCCTGTAATTCCCAAATGGTTTACACGCAGTGCTTCTCAAAGTTGTTGCCACCGCGCACACTCTTCCATATTCCTATATTTTTCCACGCCCCCGTTGAGTTCACAATCCCTATAAAAGGTAACAAAAATAATTTTTTACTTACATCCGTTTTTATTTTGGCCAGCGCTCTTTCTTTGTCTCATCAGTTTTACAGGAACGTATTCTACCTCCCTGTAATTATTCCAGTCTGGTTTACAGTTTTACCATAACGTACCTAGGTACCTATATAGGTATACGTTATGGTTTTACAGCAGTGGTTCCCAACTGGTGGTCCGCGGACCACCTAGTGGTTTCAGGTGGTCCGCGAAGCTGTCCAATATTTATATTTTTTTTCTTACTCCTGTAAATTTTCGGTTTTCTGTAGAAGATGTGCCAGAAGACATCCAGAAGGAGCTGATTGAGCTTCAAAATGATACAAATTTAGGAAGTGGCTTATCTTCTACTCCAAGGAGGTGGATCTTCAAGGAATCTCATCTCTTATTGGCTGAAAGAGTTAGTTCACTTTTCCTAACTTTGCTTTGGGGCTTGTCCACCAATCAGATCGCTTGTTTGGGATTCTTCCGAAACACAATTACTCTTCTGATTAATTTATTGTGACATTATATTGATTTAAAACTCACCAGGTAGTGGAGTGGGCACGGAATAGGAGGACGTGACACAAGGTGGGGACCCTACGTATTGTGGGTATCCCTGTGAGGCGTAATAGCTGGCCACTGCTGCTGCCTGGTGTTCCGCGTAAGTGTTACTGTAAGTTTCGTATTCCTGGAAATAAATCGATATTTTATGGGCGATCTTATCACTGAGAGTTACACAGTGTCCAGAGTTTTCTTTGACGTCACCCATTTAATGTACACAGGTCAGTAGATATTTTTTAAACTCTGTGGATTAGCTGGAAACTCTCTGTGGCAAGACCTCCATTGTTACAGTTTCATCTACGAGTATCATCATCAACCTCTTTTTTTCTGACAGCTAAGCAGAGCATCGGAGGCCAAGTTCACTGCACGAATTTTTCTTCTTCCGAAGTTGAAATTTTTCCGAAGTCGAAGTTCCGAAGTTGAAAATATCTTCGTTGACAATGTGAACACACTACCTAATTCATTTGTATTCGCCTCTCGAAAAAAAATCGTGACGAAGAAAAATTCGTAGTCTTCTCCCAAGTACCAATGGCCGGGAATAGAATCTATGTATGTAGAGTTCTATACACTCACCTGTTCTATACACTGTATACACTCACCTGTTGCGAGAAGCTCTGAGGGCATCCATAGCCAGAGTTACCAAATGACGTGTACAGGGGACTCTGAGGGTATGTTGAATACGGACTCAGGTAGCCATTACTAGGCGTTCCTGGACTGCTGGGGATAAATCCGCCAGACGGTTTACCAT
This sequence comes from Diaphorina citri, assembly GCF_000475195.1. Taxonomy (NCBI): domain Eukaryota; kingdom Metazoa; phylum Arthropoda; class Insecta; order Hemiptera; family Psyllidae; genus Diaphorina; species Diaphorina citri. Next base: position 73,243 of record NW_007378500.1, read on the forward strand.
TGCACTGACCCGGGGTTCGATTCCCTGGAAATGAGAGTGTGAGTTAGAAACAGAAGAGAGAGAGAGAGAGAGAGAGAGAGAGAGCGAGCGAGAAGAAGAAGAAGAAGATTAGGTATATATGTTTTATAATATATAAACAATTTGCCAGCCTCGGGCTGGTTACCATATAAAAGCACAGAATATCGATTAATCATAATTATGATATTGTCTTCGCAGAGATAGAGAGAGAGAGAGAAAGAGATCTAACGCTTTTGTTTTATAGGCCTTTGTAGCGTAACCGTTAAATAGCTCGCCTGGTAAGTCAAAAGGTTTAGGTAGGCATTCCAATCCAGGTATGGGGCTTCATCGTTGATTGATAGGGTGACTGATTGGGTTAATTGATTGATGGGCGTTTTAACTCTCTGTATAACTAAATATTTTGTGTTTTTTTTGTGACGGGGGCGGGGGGTTTCACCCTCCATTCGGCGACAGGCCACCCACCTCCTCACATTAACCTCACCCAGCCTGAGTGTGACCGGGAAAGCCAGCAGCACGCGATTGCTCAGGTAGTCACCCATTCGGATACTAACCACACGTGACGTTGCTTAACTTTAGTGATCTATGAATATCTTACCTCCGGTGGTACCACTGTACGCGGAAGAGGGGCTGAAGTAGCTGCCTGATGAATTAACATAGGAGACATTGGAGGGGGGAGGAGAGGAGGCTGCGAATGCTGATGCACCCATCCATTACTAACCACACGTGACGTTGCTTAACTTTAGTGATCTATGAATATCTTACCTCCGGTGGTACCACTGTACGCGGAAGAAGGACTGAAGTAGCTGCCTGATGAATTAACATAGGAGACACCGGACGGGGGTGGGGAGGAGGCTGCGAATGCTGATTGCATGCTGAAAGCATGAAAGGTCCAACATTAAAATTAACATAAAGGTCCAACATTAACATTAACATAAAGGTCCAACATTAACATTAACATAAAGGTCCAACATTAAAAGGTTAAGGTGTGTCTACACATAGTAGACCGGCCATCAAGCGACGTCGCTCGATGTCGACTGACATGTCCACACTGCCTCGACAACGTAGATTTTCCTCGTCAATCGACTATTTAAAACGTTACATGTTCAAATTCAAAGCTAAGGAAATTTTTATTAAATTGCATTGTGTCAATAAATTGAAATCCGCACTTATACAGACCTACATAGATTTAGTCAATTTAGTGGTAAGATCCTGATAACCAAGCGTGTCGGGAGGTGCGCGAACGTCAAGAGCTCGAAGAGCCACCTGGTCAATATTAACACAAAATATTGTTTTTATGAAAAACAGGATCACACTTATTAAATTAATTATGTGCCTCTAACATTATTTTCCTATGGGGCGTAGGTGTATGGGGGATGTTTTCCCAGAGGAATATGAAAAGTACGAGTGAATATAACTTTATTATTTTATGTCACATATGTTAAGGTTTCTTTGCTATGTTAAAGCCTGTTTTATTATCATAATGTGTTTTATGCTATGGATTCAAAACAAGAAACTTTGGATTTAGGCTCTAGTTACCTCAAAACGCGTTTCTGACCATTGAAAATTTGACCCGATTACATTAGGTACCTACTTTCCTTCCTAAAGGATAAGGAAAGTAAAAAGAAACAAGCAGGGTCCGTCCCTCCGGGAATTTTTTAGCCCGTAGTGATTAGAGAAAATCAGTACCTATGTACCTACCTAATTTGTTTCTTTTCTCAAGAAGTTTGATGGAGGAAACTGTGACGAAGAAATTTGGTCGTTCCGAGAACAAGCCTCATCTGTTTCAGAATTTAGGTTAGTGTTCGCCGGTAGGTAATCAGAATGCCCGCCACTGAAACCGCCCGACGGTCTGTCAGACCGTCTGAATGTGTGTGTTGGAAAAAGCTTCAGACAACGGTCTGTCCGACTCCGACGTTCTAAGCGCGAGTGGCTTAGATAACACGTAATATTAATATCTAATGATAAAACAAAATAAGTATAAGCAGGTATTTATATAAATAAAGAGGTAGGTACTTATTGATGTTTCTTAAATAAATAAATTTATTACATTATTTCGAACGAAACAATTTTTTTTCGACGCAAATTCTTTTCAAAGATAAGGGAAAAATTTTGCCCCCTTGGAAAAATTTTGTGTACTTTTTTTAAAGTTCCAAGTAATCTTCTTATTAAAAAGAAAAAAAAAACAAGCAGGGCCCGTCCCTCGGGTTAAGCGACGCCGAGCAAGGCCAATAAATGGATGGGTGACTTAAACATTATATTGGGAATAAAGGGAGAACGGGTTCTTGATTTTAAATCATTACATGAAGCACAACTTTGCGAAGCTCCGGGAGCGCGCAGCGCGACCGTAAACAAGGGAGTGCGAAGCGCGACCTCATGCACAATTCCGCGAAGCCCCCGGGAGCGCGAAGCGCTACCCCATGCACAACCCCGCGAAGCCCCGGGAGCGCGCAGCGCGACCGTACACGCAACCCTGCGTAGTGAACACGCGAAGCCCCCCTTCCGAGCACGAATTTTATCGATACGCCCAGAATAATTATTTTTTATTGTAATATCACTAGGTTTTTCCTGACAGCAATTAATGTTAATTAAACAAGCAGGGTCCGTCCCTCCGGGAATTTTTTAGCCCGTAGTGATTAGAGAAAATCAGTACCTACATATGTATACCTACCTAATTTGTTTAATATTCAGTTTATTATTATTCTTGATTTGATTTTTTGATTTTACTTTCATGTAATGACTAAAATCAAGACTATAGCCTGTTCTCCCTTTATTCCTTTAGGTCACACATTAGTCCGTCCTTCCTTTATTATTACAATAGTAATAAAAAGGTATAAGGGACGGACTATTGTATTCGCTTCGGTGTAGTGTTATCTCAAACTCTCTCGCTTTGAGTTTATAGGTCGTCGCGACAAATTTCAAGATCAGAGCTTTGTTCATAGTCGACCCATTTCTGGAACGACTTAAGATTTGATGATGAAAAAAATGAGCAAGATTTTCAATTTCTTTTTAAATAAGAGTCTCTAAATTAGAACATACGAGGTGTTCAATTGTTACCATTACATCCTGTGTAATACGAATATCTTTAATAGATAAAAGAGCATAGCGGATAGCGCATAGAGTTTTCTGCTCTCACCCTGGTAATGCCGCCACTGGTCGCTGCTCGATTAAAGTAGCCACTCAAATGTCCTCACAAGACTGAGTGCACCCCGAACTCCAAGCACTGAGCCGAAGAAACTTCGACCCCGCCGAGAATCGAACCCAGGACTTCCGGCGTGCAAGCCTAGTGTGATACCCACTCGGCCACGGAGGTTGCTTTTTCGAAAGTACTTCTTTTAGGACAAATTTCCACATTTCAGCTCCAGATTCTTCGCGAAGATTTTCAAAAAAAAAAAAAAAAAAAAGAGTTGGGAGATTTTCTGTTGTTGTCATTTTTGTAAAGCGTTTTGAATGGGAAACAAGTGCCTTTTTAAATGAAATAAGTAATTAATTAAGCTGTGAAATTTATTATTTTTTGTTGGTTTTTGTACAAATATGGACTAGATTTTTAATAATCATAATATGGTTCAAACGTGTGTAGCGTTTGGTTGCAAGAATTCAGCTGGAAAGTTTGATGCCACTGGAAAGAAAATTCAGTTTCACAGGTAAGATCTTTCACTACTCTTTCATTGTTCCAGCAATATTTTGAAGCTTTTTTTTTTGTTGTTGCTGTTGTACAACATAATATTTTCAGCCTATTTATGATACTAATTTACTGACAGAAAATCTGTCAACACAGGTTCATAGGTAGAAAACTCCTTCATACAAATCATACAGGTGAAAAAAACTCTAATGAACGTGGGCATTTCCAACATAAGCTGTAAAAGCATCTATACATTCTATGCCACAATTCTTGAATACTAAGTATTGAAAGCACAATAATAATATGGTTTAGGGCTCTACATTATCAATTAGACCAATATTTTTTCCTTCAATTCTTAGCACACTTTTTGTGTGGAAACAATCAAGATAACATCATCAATACAATACCCCTGGTGCTACTTCATTGTGTTAGATCACTGTATGATGCCAGTCTTACCCAGTGTTACATTTGTTACAAATATGTTGGATCTTCTGACCATTTTTCTATCAACATTCCATTCAAAATATTCCAAATTCAACTGTCGTAGAATATTCATACAATATTACGGTTGCCTTTTCAATCATGTTGGCTGTGGGTCAAATATGAAAATAGTATGCTAAAAAGTGAATCATAAACATTGCTTTTCATTTTTTATTTCAGGTTCCCATGGAATAATAAGTTGCAGCTGGATAAATGGGTTGTTGCAATGAAGAGGGAGAATTGGTATCCAACTAAGCATTCCATGATCTGCAGTGCTCATTTCAAGCCATCAGATTATCTCGACAGACCTGGTACGGAGAGAAAATACTTAAAGGAACAAGTTGTGCCTTCTTTATTTTCCTTTGCCAAAAGCAAACCAGAAAGACGCCCTTTAGTTAGGGCTAGCTTACCATCCAAATCAGCTGCCTCCTCACCATTACCTGGACATTCCCTTTCAACTGATCCACCATGCTCTAGACCTTCTTCTTCAAGTGCTGACTACTCAATGTATGATGAACCTTCACTGTCTCTTACTGCTCCAAGTACTCCACAAAGAAAAAAAAAGTCAAACCTGCCTACTACTCCTTCAAAACCCAAGTACAGGAGGAAAATAAAAATTCTTCAACAGAGATTGAAAAGGCGAGACAGTAAGATAAATTCTTTGAAGAAACTAATTTCAACTCTTCGAAAACAGGGTGGTAATGATAGAGGGTCAAGTCCAAGAGGTTGAATTCTAGAACAGGTAAAGATGGTATCTATTTTTAGTACTCGCATCAAAACAGGGTGGTAATGATAATTTGGTTCAAAGTATTGAAAACAATTTTGACGAAGAATTCTTCAAAATATTGGAATGCCAATTCAAGAACAAAGATAAAAAAACAGGAAAAAGGTATGATGATTCAACAAAAACATTTGCACTCACGTTGCAATTTTATTCCCCTAAGGCATACAAATATGTAAGGAGCATATTTAAAAGTTTGCCACATCCAGCAACAATTAGGAAGTGGGTATCAGTTTTCAACTGTGAGCCAGGATTCCTGGAAGAGGTGTTTCAATATTTAAAATCTCAGACTACAAATAAAGACTTCTCATTGGTCCTGGATTCCATGAGCATTCGTAAGCAAGTTTCTTGGGACAAGAAAAACAAAAAGATGTCTGGGTATGTTGATCTTGGAAATGGTTTAAGTGATCAAAATGAAACATATGCTTCAGAAGCTTTGGTTTTCATGGTTGTTTCTATGAAACAAAAGTTTAAATGTCCTGTGGGATATTTTCTGGTGGACAAAATTAGTGCTGAGGTGCAGGCTGAACTGTTAAAGTCCTGCATAAAGAAATTAAATGATGTTGGGGTTAGTGTTGTCAATGTCACTTTTGACGGGGCCCAAGCAAACATCAAGACAGCTAAGATTCTTGGGTGTGATTTTACTGCTCGTGATCCTACTTTTGCAGTGGACGGAAGAAACATTAATGTGTCATTAGATGCATGCCATATGGTGAAATTGGCCAGAAACACTTTGGCGGATAAAAAAATCATAACATCCCCAAATGGAGATATAAAATGGCAATACTTAGTGGACTTAGTTGAAGAACAAGAGAAAATTGGACTTAAATTTGCTAATAAACTTTCTGGGCGGCACATTAAGTTCTTTAATAAAAAGATGAATGTTTCTTTAGCAGTTCAAACATTGAGTGCATCTACTGCAAATGCAATCGAGTTTCTGATGTCAAGTGGTCACCCCAAGTTCAAGGATGCTGAAGCAACTATTGAGTTTATCAGAAATATTGATAAACTCTTTGATGCTTTAAATTCAAGAAATCCATTTGAGAAAGGCTTAAAGCGTCCTTTGTTCCCAGAGAGGAGAGAGGAATGGGAAACTTTTTTTAGTAAAAGCATAGATTACCTCAACTCTCTAACAATTGATGGTCAAAATATTCTCAACCACCAGAGGAAAATGTTTGCACTTGGGTTTATTACATCATGTAAGTCAGTAGTATCTATTGCTAAGAAGGTATTATTTGACCCTTCAATGAATTTTAAATATTTATTAACTTACAAATTATCGCAAGACCACTTAGAACTTTTTTTTTCTTGTATGAGAGCCAAAGGTGGTTGGAATAATAATCCTAACAGTCTCCAATTTAAATGGGCCATGAGACGGTTACTTTTCAGAAACTCAGTCCGAGTTGAGAGTGGAAATTGTACTCTCATAGATGGCCCAGATGATGTGCAACCAAGCGTGTTCTCGGCAGGTGATGTTGAAAATGGACAGGAGATAGGAGTCAGAATGGAGCATTTAGATTCTCCTATCTTGAGCTATTATAAAACAAACATCCTAGTGTACATTTGTGGATACATTGTAAATAAGTTAATTAAAAAATTGTCTTGTAAATATTGTATAAAAATGTTGTTAAATGTAAAAAATGTAGATTCAATTCAAGTAGAACATAACTATTCCATTAGTTTAGATAGGGATTATGAATTTACAAAAGCTGTAGACTTAGGTGGATTAAAGCTGCCATCTTTTGGGGTGCTGGAAATTGTCAAAAAAGCTGAAAACTTTTTCCAGCAGTATTTGGCACATGATGTCAAAATGTCAAATGCTATTGATAAAGCTGCAGCAAGTGTGAGTAGTTTCTACAGAAGCAGTGGTCAACTGCCATTTCCTGGGTCTCACCCACTCATGAATGAGTTAGTTTGTGAAGATTTACATGAAACCCAGGTGCTAAAGAAAATTGTTTCTTCTTTTATACAGCTAAGAATTTTTCATCATGCAAAGGGCATGACTGAAAAAGATATTTTGAAAAATCAAACATCTGTAAGACAGAAATTGAATAAACTGGTGCTATTTCAAAATGTTTGATACTATTGTTTGTACCCTTACCATGAGATTGGGCTCTAGCAGAAACCGAATTTGCTCAAAAAATAAAATTGTTTTTTTGTCCGCCATTACTATTTTTTTGCGTACCCCCGGAGGGTCTCTCGCGTACCCTCAGGGGTACGCGTACCCTCGGTTGGGAACCGCTAATCTATAGCAATATGATGACAAAGGCATTGTTGTATTATAGTCATAGAAAAAATATTTCTTTGTGACAAAAAGGCAAAAAAAAAAAAAAAAAAAAAAAAAAAACCCCTGGCCCCTTTTTTTTTTTGAAGTCGATGACAATTTAGCTGGTAGAAAGTTGAAAGGGATACCTTAGTATGTTTTGTGTGAATTTCAGAATATTGGAGTATCTTTTGTCTACCAACCCATAGCCTATTTGATGGTATTACTTTGATGTTAACTTGGTTTTGTTGGAAACAACCTATCAATAATTTTATAATTTAATTTCATACGCATTGAAAATAAAACTATGGCTTACATAACATGTGGTTTTTGTCAGCGTTTTTTCCTTGATGTGTTTTGGGTCTGTCCCCTTTATTTTGGTTTTCCCTATTCCACACTGGTTCTCAGTAAATTCCTATTGAAAATTCAATAATATTGTGACACTCCCCTCCCTCTTCCTTCTCAAAGAGGATTGAAATTACACTCCAAATAGAAGATTTATTACATCTGTCCCCTTTCTCTTTCTTTCTCTCCTTCATTCTCTCCCCCCCTCTCCTTCCCTTATTCAATCCTTCTCTGTCTTTTTTTCCTCTAATATATTTATTTTCTGTCTCTTATTATTAATAGAGAGTATATTGTAACCAAATAAAAAATAAATTCAGCCGTTTCCAAAAATTTGTAACATTGGGTACTGATTACACTTTTTTTGCAGGGTGAGTTAGGATTTTATTCGACGTCAATCTAAAAGACAGCTCTTAATTGGCAAACATCAAGTCTTGTTGAAACACCCTTTACACATTTAAAGGTAACATTTGGGTTTGACATCCGTATAGGATTACATGATAGCATACAACACATATTGCTATTGCTATCCTTCAGATCCCACAAAACCTTTATCAAGTTTTCTAATCAAATACAAATGACAACCGACAATCGAGACTGAGGTACGAAATTCACTCCTATACCAAAACCACAAGGATACAAACTTTCAAGCTTTCCCCTTCACACAGGACAAAGTTTTCTTCAAACTTTGAAACTCCAATTTATTCAAGTTTACATACATTTTGGATATGGAAGGTGAATGGAAAACAGCAAGTAACGTTGTTTCAAGCAATTCAAGCACTGATCAAAGCACGTTGTCAAATCAAAGACAATATTGCTCCTGATGTTCAATGTGATTTATTTCTAAACACACTCAATAAATATTGCAGTGAATAGAAAGATTACATACATAGATTTGTCATCTGCAGTTCTAATCTTGTTACCTATTTATTAGTGGAGATGCCAGAACCACAAGTATACTTAGGTACCTCAAAAAGCATTCTTTGTATGCTTTTTGACGAAGACTGCAGGAAGTTATAATTTGCTGTAAAATCACCTTGTTTAGGAATTTTTTCTGGTTAGTTTTTATGATAGAGATAAAATTCAGATGTAATTATGTGCCTTAGATCATACACGAATTTTTAAGTGCTTTCAAAGAAGAAAAGGAAATTTTAACCCACCCTGTCATTTAATTAGGGTGGGGTAGGTTAGGTTTCTCGTGAAAAATTACATGGGAAAGTCTCCTTGGTAATCTTAAATACTCTAATGGGAACTCTTGGTATCCAAAAAACCATGTTGACATATTTGGAGATGTGACCAGAGAGAGGAGAGAGATCAGGAACAGAGAACCTTCCAATCTGAAATCAGAAGAGAGAATGAACTCTGACAAAAATCTAGGTACGAAGAAACCTCCCCTTGACCCCCTACTACCAAAAACAATGTAGGGGGCCAGGGGAAATGATAGGTTTTGAGGGGAGGTTTCTCCTACATTTAGACCATGGATTTAGATTGAGGAGCTTTCAAATCTTTAATATTGTTTCGTTCACCGCGGTTTTCTTCGCGATCTGTTTGCGTCATCCGCGGTTTGCTCGCGGCATCCACGGTTAGTTCGCGGTATTCGCGGTCTGTTCGCGTTATCCGCGGTTTTTTCGCGTCACCCGCGGTTTGTTCGCGTCATCCGCGGTTTGTTCGCGGTATCCGCGGTTTGTTCGCGTCATCCGCGGTTTGTTCGCGTCATCCGCGGTCTGTTCGCGTCATCCGCGGTTTGCTCGCGGTATCCGCGGTCTGTTCGCGTCATCCGCGGTTTGTTCGCGGTATCCGCGGTTTGTTCGCGGTATTCGCGGTTTGTTCACGGTATCCGCGGTTTTTTCGCAGTATCCGCGGTTTTGCTCGCGGTATTCATGGTTTGTTCGCGGTATCCGCGGTTTGTTCGCGGGATTCGCGGTTTGTTCGCGGGATCCGCGGTTTCTTCGCGGTATTCGCGGTTTGTTCACGGTATTTTTTTGTGGTATTGTGTCACTCCTCGGTAACACATTCAGTATACGAGTAATAAGAAGAAATGTGAAGAGAGCTTACGAAATTAATTCGAAGTTTATTACTTGATGAAACTCATTCATCCGCGAGCTCAGGAAGAAGTGATCTCTGTGTAGAAAATATGAAACATGATGCTTTCCGTTAACATGGGTAAGTAGAAAAGAAGATAAGTATTCACTGAACAAGGTAAGAGCTTGGTACTTACTCTTATGCTTATGTAACATGTCACGTATCTCACCAATACAGCAGTAAGCTCATACATAATATGTAGGTACTGCACGCAATCAGCCAGAAGGTCACCCATCCAGTTATCGACCACAAGCAACGCTGCTTAACTTCAGAATCCAATGGGAACGGGTGCATTCAATGCCGCTGGCTTTAATCAAACTTTTATTTAACTCTCTTAATTGATTTAACTCTCTTAATCAAACTTGTAATTGATTTGTTTGTAAATATTATCTTTGTAAATGAAGTTTGATCAAATTTGTTCAACAATAACTTACTCCATTATTACAAGACTACTACCTATTCATTTTGTTGTTAATACTTTTCTCAAGGGTTTGTATAGATAACTATCTTGTTACTTGTTTCTAATCGCAATGCACCTAGGCATGACCCATCTGGGTCTCACTAAAAGCCAAGAATGAGAATAATATTTGGTTTGCCTGACATTTTTGATTAGTTACACAAATACACACTACAAAACACCTTGGTAATTGTGACACCTCCACTAAGAAGTAATTACAGGTACAAGATATTATCTCCTGGATCATAACTATCCCTACGTGTAGACATCATCTTGTCTTCTCTGATAAAATGTAAATATGTTATACCTACAATAGTATTTTTTCATAACGCTTGTGATAGAATGAAAAAACAAAGAGAGTGTATACGAGTAAATAAATAAAGGGAAAACTCGTAAATCGGATTTATCTGTAACGTAATACCTAAAATATCGAACATATGAAATTGCTCATCAGATAACTAGACCAGGGAATATTCACCGTATGAAAAAAAAAAGCAAACAAACCCTCCTCGGGGCTGTGTTGTTGTTTCCTGACCTTTTTTTATGATTGTTATTTGCAAAAAAAAAAAAAAAAAAAAAAAAAAAAAAAAAAAAAAAAAAAAAATTCCGGGGGGGCGGGATTCAAAAGCCTGCGGGATTGCTATCCCTACACACGGAGCACTGGTCCTAAGGCCTAACCAACTTTAAAACTATCACCTTATACCAACATTACGATAAGAAAATCAGTCTTTTATCAAATTTAAGTCCGAAGGGGCCCTTTGGGGGCCTTGAAAATATGAAAAGGCACACCTACCACTCACGAGAAAAAAAAATAATAATAATAATAATAAAAATGAGCCATCAACCGTCAAAATCGGTCCAGTGGTTTAGGCTGTAGTGCGGTCAACGTCAAAGAAGAAGCGGGAGCAGCAGCAGAAAATGATGAAAAATTTGACGTTTTTCAAAGTCAAATATCTCCGGCCAAACTTAACCGATTTTGATGATTTTTTTTTTCAACTTGGTCTACTTTCATGCCTCAACACAACACACACACAATCCGGGGTATACCGTATACCTAAAAAACTGATTACACAAAATTCAACTCATTGGCCATAAGGAGTGCGAAAATTAACGAAAAGTCAAATATCTCCGGCCAAACTTAACCGATTTTGATGATTTTTTTTTTCAACTTGGTCTACTTTCATATGCCTCAACACACACAATCCGGGGTATACCGTATACCTAAAAAACTGATTACACAAAATTCAACTCATTGGCCATAAGGAGTGCGAAAATTAACGCGATTCAGGGTGTTACAACATACAGGGTGTTACAATACAGGGTGTAATAATAAAAAGTAAAGTCCTTCGCAAAGTTTCGAGGAAGGATATTACTTCTCACTTTGAGTTTTGATTTGAAAAGTAAAAAGTCAAAGTACCAAGAAAAAAGTAAATGGAGGAATAGGGCCCAGGTCCCAGGTAGGTACATAAAAGTTGAAACCTTCGAAACAAAATTACTTGAGTGCCACCTCAGTATTATTTTGTCGGAGATCTGGTGTATACCTCAACCTCACCTCTTCAAAGTATGAAAGCCTCTGATGTATTTTTATATTCTATTATTATTATTATTATTATTATTATTATTATTATTTTTTTTTTTAAGAAATGATTCGCTTCAAATTTTCCAGTAAAAAAAGTTTGACAGAACATTTAAAACTACACCAAGGCATCACATATAAATGTGGTTTGTGTTCAAAGGAATTTTCCTGCAAAAGATATTTGATAGAACACATGAAACTACACCAGAATGTCAGATATAAATGTGATTTGTGTTCAAAGGTTTTTTCCTGCAAAAAATATTTCAAAGGACATATGAAACTACTAATATAGGTCTTAAAATGAGGTCCTGATATGAAGATTTCTCAGGTGAAATATTAATAAATAAGTACAAGTGGTGTTTAGACTGTCAGCTTAGAACAAGTTTAGAACATCTTGTCTAAAATTTTTAGACTGTCAGCTTAGAACAAGTTGTTGTATTATTAAACTAACAGTTTGAAAGAGCTAGAGCAAGAAATAGAGCGATAAAAGAGAGGAAAAGGAAGTATTTCTGAGGACTGATGATACATGCTATAAAATGATGTCCTGATTCCTGATTTGACGAGTAACACACTGAATTGAATGCACCGGCATGTGGGCATTGGTGACTTTTCCCAGCCCTCCTACTCAGGCTGGTTTTGCCAATGCAGTTTAAACCCCCGTCACCAAAGACCTTAGCAGTTATAAATAGATACAGTGTTATAAATAGATACAGTGTTATAAATAGATACAGTGTTATAAATAGATACAGTGTCGTTAAACCGCTTGAAAGTAATGGCTTCAATCCATATTTGAGGAGGTACTTTTCAAAACCTCACATGTCACTCAAGCACAATTTTTCAGGAGAGCCCAAAAACTGATTTAAGCATTTCTGGTGGTAGGTAGGAATGTAAAAATACTTCAAATAGATGTGGAATAACCCTAAATACCTAAAAATAAAATTATTTTCTGTATTGAGTAACTCAAATTAAAGAAAATCGCATTTTTCAAATTAGCATTTCGCCGATGGCATTCGAACCCCAGAACCGTCAGTTTAGAATCCAATGCTACTCCAATTGAACTCTCGACTAGTCCTTATCTTTAGGAGACAAAGAGACGAATTTAATTAATTTTTCCCCTCTCTCTCTCTCTCTCTCTCTCTCTCTCTCTCTCTCTCTCTCTCTGCTACCCCTCCAGTCTCAGCTCAAAATGATATTTGATATCCATTGACAAAATCGATAATTTCACTCTTATACAGTATCAGATTACCTATCTCACTCTCTCTCTCTCTCTCTCTCTCTCTCTCTCACTCTCTCTCTCTCTCTCCTGAGCAACCCTCGAGAGGGGATAAGGGTTTTCAGACTTTTCAGCAGAACTGTTGGCACGAATTTTCCCATTTCATTTTCTGTCTTCTTCTCTTTCATTTTCTGTCTTCTTCTCTTTCATTTTCTGTCTTCTTCTCTTTCATTTTCTGTCTTCTTCTCTTTCATTTTCTGTCTTCTTCTCTTTCATTTTCTGTCTTCTTCTCTTTCATTTTCTGTCTTCTTCTCTTTCATTTTCTGTCTTCTTCTCTTTCATTTTCTGTCTTCTTCTCTTTCATTTTCTGTCTTCTTCTCTTTCATTTTCTGTCTTCTTCTCTTTCATTTTCTGTCTTCTTCTCTTTCATTTTCTGTCTTCTTCTCTTTCATTTTCTGTCTTCTTCTCTTTCATTTTCTGTCTTCTTCTCTTTCATTTTCTGTCTTCTTCTCTTTCATTTTCTGTCTTCTTCTCTTTCATTTTCTGTCTTCTTCTCTTTCATTTTCTGTCTTCTTCTCTTTCATTTTCTGTCTTCTTCTCTTTCATTTTCTGTCTTCTTCTCTTTCATTTTCTGTCTTCTTCTCTTTCATTTTCTGTCTTCTTCTCTTTCATTTTCTGTCTTCTTCTCTTTCATTTTCTGTCTTCTTCTCTTTCATTTTCTGTCTTCTAGCTTCTCTTTCATTTTCTTCTTCTTCTTCTTCTTCTTCTTTTCCTCTTTATTTCTCTTCTTCTGTTTCTTCTCCTTCTCTTTTTTTTTTCATCTGGAATTCAGGGCCACGCAGAAAGGTGACTCTTTTGTCTTTTGGAGATGACCAAACACCGGCCTTCAATGGTTTCCTTTCGCTAAAAAACTTTTCAGTACCGTTTTGCATATTGCCTTAAGGTCAGTCAGCTAATTTTCGCACTCCTTATGGCCAATCAGTTGAATTTTGTGTAATCAGTTTTTTAGGTATACCCATTTTTTCAGACTTGAACTCGAAGCTCGAACCATCAAACTTAACATCCGACCGAAGTGACGTGGAGATCTTGTATGTAGGGATTCATTCAAAATCAGGTTGGGGATCGTGATCGCTACAATGTGAATTTTATTTCCATTAGAGAATGGCGATTTCAATTCCAAATTCCAACACCTTTTGCAAAATTTGTAATTCGAGTTGATATTGAAATTCGTAATTTGATAAGTTGATAACTGACTTCACGTATGTACATATATTTTCCCAATAGGTAGGTGAGTATCGTTCTCGGTTTTTCACCGTTGGAGAGTAATCCGAGTTGATAATAAAATCCGTGATAAGGCTAGATAAGCTACAATCGTGAGCGAGTACCACTTTCGCAAAACCTGATTTTTAACGCCAGCGCTACCTCTGATGGATTCCTATATAGGAGCAGTCAAAAAATATTAGTTAGTAGGTATACGCGGAGTAGGTGTCTTCTTTGTCAGGGTTTTGCTTATAGGGTTGTTTTTTGCCCGCTACTGATTGAATGCCATCAAAATCATCACGTATAATATCTACAAGTATCATGATCATTATTCTGAATGTATTCACAATCAAACCATCATCATTATCATCATCTTGTGTTGACATAGGCCGCGCCAGGGGGTCGCAAATCCTATTAAATCTTCATTTAAAACCATCGCAGATTCTCCTCCATCTCCATTGAAGTTGCCCCCGGGTTCCTTTTATCTTCTCAACACAGTATCCGAGTATCCCCTATATGTTTACTATATGACCTCAGATAAACCTTAAACAATACAAAAGACTTAAAAGAGATCTAGACCTAGCACAAAAGGTTGTTTGATGCTTATGGATTACAAAAGGTTGTCTGATGGAATACAAAGGAACAAAAGGACTAATGCAAGGATGTTGTCCTTTATGAACTCCCGTGCTGGATGATATAATTTTATTTTATTATTATTTTTTCATTTTTTCGGCCAATGAGTTGATAATAAGATCCGTGATAAGGCTAGATAAGCTACAATCCTGAGCGAGTACCACTTTCGCAAAACCTGATTTTCAACGCCAGCGCCACCTCTGATGGATTCCTAAGAGCGGTCAAAAAATATTAGTCAGTATATGGAGTAGGTGTCTTCTTTGTCAGGGTTTTGCTTAGGGTTGTTTTTTGCCCGCTACTGATTTAATGCCATCAAAATCATCACGTATAATATCTACAAGTATCATGATCATTATTCTGAATATATTCACAATCAAACCATCATCATTATCATCATCTTGTGTTGACACAGGCCGCGCCAGGGGGTCGCAAATCCTATTAAGTCTTCATTTAAAACCATCGCAGATTCTCCTCCATCTCCATTGAAGTTGCCCCCGGGTTCCTTTTATCTTCTCAACACAGTATCCCCTATGTTTACTATATGGCCTCAGATAAACCTTAAACAATACAAAAGACTTAAAAGAGATCTAGACCTAGTACAAAAGGTTGTTTGATGCTCATGGATTACAAAAGGTTGTCTGATGGAATATAAAGGAACAAAAGGACTAATGCAAGGATGTTGTCCTTTATGAACTCCCGTGCTGGATGATATTTATATGATATAATTTTATTTTATTATTATTATTTTTTCATTTCGGCCAACCATGGACCAGGAACTTCTTTATTTCTTTGATTTTTCCGTTGTTTGTATTTTTGATAAGATTTTTTTTTTTTTTTTTTTTTTTTTGCAGAAACTTAGCAGAATATGACGTATATGAGCGTAGCGTAACAAAGTACAAAGGCAATAGGCATAGTAACATCATTTGGTAAGGTTTGGTGAATTTGGGTTATTTCTGAGTGAAAAACACCATAGTAATATCTTTAGGGGAAGTTTTAGTAAGTTCGGGTCGTTTCCGAGTGAAAAAATACCATAATAACATCAATATGTAAGGTTTAGTAATTTCGGGTCATTTCCGAGTTAAAAATACCATAGTAACATTATTGAGTAAGAATTGGTAAGTTCCGATAATTTCCGAGTAAAAATGCCGTAATAGGTAACATCATTGGGTATGTTTTGGTAAGTTCCGAACATTTCCGAGTGAAAAATACCATAATAACATCATTGGGTAAGTTTTGGTAAGTTCCGATCATTTCCGAGTGAAATACAGCATGCATAGTAGGTAACATAATTGGTTAACTTTCATGTAGCTGGTTCTAACCAACTTTGGATATTATGTGTCACCTCATCAGGTAAAACCCGGCAATTTAGAAGAAAAACAGAAAAGTCCAAATAGGTACGCTCTTTGTCACTGTCCTCAATTGTCTATTGAAATCAGAAATGATATCAGTTCAGTTTTAATGTTTCGTTATGGTAATACATAAATTTGAAATTTCCCAGACTTGAAAGAGTTGATAATGTTGATATATTTCATTTCCTTGTATACCGTTTGATAAACTGGTAATGTTGTTGGCTTGTTGGTGGGGTAGGGTGTTCTACCCATTATGGAGTACCTATGTTATACTTTCAGTGTTAGAACTGCGGCATTCCGTGGGTAATACTTGTAAATCCCGCAAAATCCCACGCGGAATTGGTTACATCCCGCGTGAGATCCCGCGGGATTCAAAAGCCTGCGGGATTGCTATCCCTACACACGTAGCACTGGTCCTAAGGCCTAACCAACTTTTAAAACTATCACCTTTATACCAACCATTACGATAAGAAAAATCAGTCTGTTTATCAAATTTAAGTCCGAAGGCCCTTTGGGGCCTTGAAAATAGAAAAGGCACACTACCACTCACGAGAAAAAAAAAATAATAATAATAATAATAAAAATGAGCCATCAACCGTCAAAATCGGTCCAGTGGTTTAGGCTGTAGTGCGGTCAACGTCAAAGAAGAAGGCGGAGGCAGCAGCAGAAAAGTGATGAAAATTTGACGTTTTTAAAAGTCAAATATATCTCCGGCCAAACTTAACCGATTTTGATGATTTTTTTTTTCAACTTGGTCTACTTTCATATGCCTCAACACACACAATCCGGGGGTATACCGTATACCTAAAAAAACTGATTACACAAAATTCACACTCATTGGCCATAAGGAGTGCGAAAATTAACGCGATTCAGGGCGTGTTACAACATACAGGGGTGTTACAATACAGGGTGTAAATAATAAAAAGTAAAGTCCTTTCGCAAAGTTTCGAGGAAGGATAATTACTACGTCACTTTGAGTTTGATTTGAAAAGTAAAAAGTCAAAGTACCAAGAAAAAAGTAAATGGAGGAATAGGTGCCAGGTCCCAGGTAGGTACATAAAAGTTGAAACCTTCGAAACAAAATTACTTGAGTGCCACCTCAGGTATTTATTTTGTCGGAGATCTGGTGTATACCTCAACCTCACCTCTCTAAAGTATGAAAGCCTCTGATGAGTATTTTTATATTCTATTATTATTAATTATTATTATTATTATTATATTATTTTTTTTTTAAGAAATGATTCGCTTCGCTCGATCTGTCATATAGCAAGGCGCGCTTACGGGATCACCGTACTCGCTCCGACTCAACGAGCACCCTGCGATTACAACATTTTCAAAAAATCTAAAACAATCGTTTGTGCGCGGGAAAATTTGAAAGTGTTTGGTTCAAATTTAAAAAAGTAAAAATGCTAAAATACTGGAAGGGCACGCACGAAGGGTTGAATCCTGAAGATCTTTTTAATTTTAGTGTAATGTCCTGTGAATGTAAATTGTGAGTTATCATTTTAACTAACCAAGAACTTCAAAAAGAAGAAGACCAAAAGGTTCTGATGAGTTTCTGAGTTAATCTTACGAATTGTTAGACTAGCTGCTGTGTGAGTACATTCAACTTGAAAATCTAAAAGTTTCTTCCAACTTGTAACAAGTTGTATTTCTTACGTGAATGAACCCTTTTTAGAGGATAAGATTTTGGTAAATAAATTATAAATGGAAAATAGAGACCAATTAATGGTAATTATTCAGAAGCCACAGCAATGAAAGAGGAAAAGCTCCTTTGTGTTCAACAGTAACCTAACCCTTAATAAAACTGGTCCCAGCTGCCTCAATTTTACAGCTCCTTTTGCACAAACTTTCCATTGACTATTTTTTTT
>NW_007378500.1:91278-95361 GCF_000475195.1 Diaphorina citri
TAATAAAGTAAAAAGTCATGAAGTTGGGAAAATGACTCAGAGCACTTTATTTGAAATGAGATTTACCTACCCTAGAGCGATTGTCAGTGTTTTTTAAACCCACCTTGTATTTTAATATAGTAATAGTAATAATAGTAATAGTAATAATTGTGCTTTATTATTAAATTTTAATGTATCATGACAATTACAAGATTAAATTGTGACAGCACTACCCCTAGTCCACCCAACCCCCCCGGGGCCAACTGAAGGACGCGTGGAGCATGAGGGTGGCCCCCCATACCCCCCGCCTCCATCTGTCTACCCCATAAGGGATGGGAAGACTAGAATTGCCACACTAAAGATTCAAGATAATCTTGAATCCTTGATTCGTGGCTATGTCTTAAATCATGATCTACTTTAAATGAAGCTATTCATTATAAGCCAAAGAAAACAGGTGATCCAATCAGCATCAAAGTAGATAATGAGACAGTAGAAGTTAGTAAGGAGTGTAAGGACCCTAAAAAAGTTGCAAACATTTTTAATTTGCACTATATTAAAGTAGGCAGTTCCTTGTCCGAAAATGGTACACATAGGGTTAGACGTGCTCCTCCCATTTTAATATTTCAATTCATTTAATTGTAAGGGATTCTAAACAGTAATTTGAAAAAAGAAGTTGAGTTAAAAAGAGGTTGGAGATCAATTCAAGAGCTAAAGAAATGCCATTCTTATTTTTCAGGAAAAAACATCATAATATATTATGTACGATTACTGGCATACTTATTATTGTTTCCTTTTGGCACCTATACATTTCTGCTGACCAAGATAATAATATTAGACAGCAGTAATGGAACTTAATGTTGAGGAATCAGAAGATCATGTTGGACTGTCACCACCTTTATATGATCCTTCTCGAGTAATAAAGCATGAACCCCTAGACATTCCTTATGAAGTCATAGTAAAAGAAGAATATTATGAAGGTGACAATATAAATGTAGAAGATAATGATTTGAATGATGCCGTTACTAGAGATTGTTTGGAGTTTTTCAAATCATGTCCCAAAGTCAAAGTCAAATCCGATCATGAAAGAAGAAGTATCAATTATAAATGTCAGGAGAGTTAAAAGAGCGGAAAACTAAAGAAAATACTACCCCAGGGTATTGGATATAAATGTGATGTGTGTTCAAAGGAATATTCCTACAAACATAATTTGACAGAACATATGAAACTACACCAGGGTGTCAGATATAAATGTGATTTGTGTTCTAAGAAATTTTCCACCAAAAGTTATTTGACAGCACATATGAAACTACACCAGGGCTTAAAAAATAAATGTGACTTGTGTTCAAAGGAATTTTCCAGCAAAAGTTATTTGACAGAACATATGAAACTACACCAGGGCATAAAAAATAAATGTGATTTGTGTTCAAAAGAATTTTCCACCAAAAGTTATTTGACAGAACATATGAAACTACACCAGGGCATAAAAAATAAATGTGATTTGTGTTCAAAAGAATTTTCCACCAAAAGTTATTTGACAGAACATATGAAACTACACCAGGGCATAAAAAATAAATGTGATTTGTGTTCAAAAGAATTTTCCACCAAAAGTTATTTAACAGAACATATGAAACTACACCAGGGCTTAAAAAATAAATGTGACTTGTGTTCAAAGGAATTTTCTCGCAAAAGTTATTTGACAGAACATATGAAACTACACCAGGGCATAAAAAATAAATGTGATTTGTGTTCAAAGGAATTTTCCCACAAAAGTAATTTGACAAAACATATGAATCTACACCAGGGTATCAGATATAAATGTGATTTGTGTTCAAAGGAATTTTCCTGGAAAGGTCATTTGACAGAACATAGGAAACTACACCAGGACATAAAAAATAAATGTGATTTGTGTTCAAAGGAATTTTCCAGCAAAAGAATTTTGACAGAACATATGAAACTACACCAAGGCATCACATATAAATGTGGTTTGTGTTCAAAGGAATTTTCCTGCAAAAGTAATTTGACATAAACAATATTAAACAAATTAGGTAGGTAAATAAGTACTGATTTTCTTTAATCACGATCGAATAAACTACGGGCTAAAAAATTCCCGGAGGGACGGACCCAGCTTGTTTTTTTTTTTTAATACGTATTCTGCAAATGTAATAGAAAGTCGTGTGATGTTCACACCAGATATTTTTTTTTTTTTTTTTAAACTTGGGAATGACCCGAACTTACTAAAACTTACCCAAAGATATTACTATGGTATTTTTCACTCAGAAATAACCCAAACTAACCAAACCTTACCAAATGATTGTACTATGCCTAGGTATTATTGCCTTTGTACTTCTCCTAACCTAACCTAACCTAACTTAACCTAACCTACCCTAACCTCATGGTGTGCGGGGCAAGCGCTCCCGCGCTCCTCAATCTGCTCAAATTGAACCCCGAAAAGATGATAATGATCATGGAGGTGCTGAATTGAGACCCGTTGACACTTCTTTGGTCAAATTTAACCCCGAATAAATGATCTTCTTAGGAAAGTATTACCTATAGGTATGTACCTACTTAATTGAAACCTATTGAATTTTTCTATTACCATTTCAGTAGACGAAAGGTAATGTTTTATTTGAACAAATTAAATATACAACTTTAAAACATAGTAACTTAAGATTACAAGCCAAACACCTCGTCAAATCTGTCTCCAGCTGGGCAGGTCCCCTCCACACTTGCCCCATTCCCGCGCTGGACGGCCAAACCAATCCTTTGGTAGAGGAAGGATTTTGTCTTTTCGCAGAGCCGGTTCCCAATCTCATCAATGAAAATTTTCATCTCGTTGCAGAACGGGCCCAGTAGTGATTTCGGATTTAATTTCTGGTATTTTTAACAGAATAATCAAAGTCTCACAGACCCTAACCCTTCCAACCCACACTTTTGATTCTTGCGACCTCGAGGGAAATATTTTCCCAAGACCTTTATGAATAACAGTTGGAAAAGGCCAAAAACCATAATGTTCGCTTTATGAACATTTATTCTACAAATGTAAACAATACATTTAGGTACGTTACACAATTTTTAGCTCCCTGTTACAATAATTTTATAAATAAAATTATTATTTATCAAATAATAAATCCGGTAAACCTACAAAGACCGCTCCGCTCCTACTCATGTAAACAAAAAGGACCTTTCTACCTCTAAAATAGAAAAAAAAACACTCATTTCTCAACAAAAAGAACATTATTATTGACATTTTAAAGAAAACCCAAAATATTTCTCTCTCGACCGAAAAAATAATAAATAAACAAAAATCTCTCGACCATGAAACAGTGTTTGGAAAAAGAAATGGGGCTACCTTGAAAAGAAATATTATAAATCATGGAAAAAGGGTTGAAGACGTTGGAAAGAAAGGCATCTTAATTATTAGTGGAATAATCAATAGTGAAAACCTAGTGGACTTAAAATATCCCACGATTCCACTAACAACGAGAGGATGAGACTGTTTTGGGTTTTGTAAAATTTTTAGCAAAGTATACCACGACCAACAATAACAGAAACAACAATGAAATTATACAAAATTATTAGTGAATTGCTGAAATTATAGAAAATATAATTATGTATGTATCCGTAGAAACGGTGTAAAAATTAAATCACTGGTAATTTTGTTACATCCACTAACACTGAAAACTGTAGGTAAAGGAAATCAATGATAATTTTGTCAAATCCACTAACACAGAAACCTGTAGGTCAAGGAAATCAATGGTAATTTTGTCACATCCACTAACACTGAAACCTGTAGGTAAAGGAAATCAATGCTAATTTTGTCACATCCACTAACACAGAAACCTGTAGATCAAGGAAATCAGTGGTAATTTTGTCACATCCACTAACACAGAAACCTGTAGATCAAGGAAATCAGTGGTAATTTTGTCACATCCACTAACACAGAAACCTGTAGATCAAGGAAATCAGTGGTAATTTTGTCACATCCACTAACACAGAAACCTGTAGATCAAGGAAATCAGTGGTAATTTTGTCACATCCACTAACACAGAAACCTGTAGGTCAAGGAAATCAATGGTAATTTTGTCACATCCACTAACACTGAAA
>NW_007378500.1:95496-107160 GCF_000475195.1 Diaphorina citri
TGCCAAACATGTCAAAGGTGCAACGGTAGAAAATCTTTAAAAGAGGAAGGTACATTGCACAGTGCTTCCTCCCACAATGATACATAATAAGTACCCGATGCGAGTAATAATAATAGATACCATCTTTACCTGTTCTAGAATTCAACCTCTTGGACTTGACCCTCGAAAAAAAAGGTTACAGATCGAAGCTACCTCTGCTTTTTAAAAGAGAGAGTTTATAAAAATAGACCTTTACCTTAATTGCAACAATGCAAGGAATTCTCGCATTCTGATTGGTTCTTTCATTTTGGGTTGATGACTCATTGCTGCCATATCCATCTGGATTAACCATAGTTCCTATGAATAATCCGATGTCTGTGTAGTTCTTTCAAACCTCAGGAAAACAACACAATACATATGAATCAGGGTATCAAATAAAAATTGGCCGCCTGCCAGGCGGGCGATTTCTAAAAAAAAAAAAGTTCAGTTTTCGGCACTTTTAAATGATTCCTTATTGCATGGGGAGTATTTTGAGATAAAAAATTTTCGAACGAAAATCGGCCGCCATGTAGGCGGCTTGCGACTTAGAAAAATTTTCTACACTCTTTAGTCCGTCCTTCCTTAATTATTACAATAGTAATAAAAAGGTATAAGGGACGGACTATTGTATTCGCTTCGGTGTCGTCTGTCACTCTGTCCCCATAGAAGGACTTTTCCAAACCTGGTCGACCTATATATCAAATTAAAGGTCTTTTTTTTACCAGGAACACGAAAATGGTGGTACAAATTTTGTCCAGAGAACCATAAAGCCAAAAAAACTGGTTTTTGGGGGATTTTTTTTTTCACATTTTCCCACACAAATGAGCTTTGATCTTGAAATTTGTCGCAACAACCTATGAACTCAAAGCGAGAAAGTTTTAGATAACACTTTAGTCGTTCATTATTAGTGAATTGCTGAAATTATAGAAAATATAATTATGTATCCGTAGAAACGGTGTAAAAATTAAATCACTGGTAATTTTGTTACATCCACTAACACTGAAAACTGTAGGTAAAGGAAATCAATGATAATTTTGTCAAATCCACTAACACAGAAACCTGTAGGTCAAGGAAATCAATGGTAATTTTGTCACATCCACTAACACTGAAACCTGTAGGTAAAGGAAATCAATGCTAATTTTGTCACATCCACTAACACAGAAACCTGTAGATCAAGGAAATCAGTGGTAATTTTGTCACATCCACTAACACAGAAACCTGTAGGTCAAGGAAATCAATGGTAATTTTGTCACATCCACTAACACTGAAAACTGTAGGTAAAGGAAATCAATGATAATTTTGTCAAATCCACTGACACAGAAACCTGTAGGTAAAGGAAATCAATGGTAATTTTGTCACATCCACTGACACAGAAACCTGTAGGTAAAGGAAATCAATGATAATTTTGTCAAATCCACTAACACAAACCTGTAGGTAAAGGAAATCAATGGTAATTTTGTCACATCCACTAACACAGAAACCTGTAGATCAAGGAAATCAATGATAATTTTGTCAAATCCACTAACACAGAAACCTGTAGGTAAAGGAAATCAATGGTAATTTTGTCACATCCACTGACACAGAAACCTGTAGGTAAAGGAAATCAATGGTAATTTTGTCACATCCACTAACACAGAAACCTGTAGGTCAAGGAAATCAATGGTAATTTTGTCGAATCCACTAACACAGAAACCTGTAGGTAAAGGAAATCAATGGTAATTTTGTCACATCCACTGACACAGAAACCTGTAGTTTTCACTTAAAGGACGCGTGAAGATGTGTCTATGTGTGCGTGGATTAAAAAATTTAACAGGATAATTAAAATTAAAATCATCTCTTTTTCTTTCTTTCTTTTGTATTATCCCACCTACTTACCCTATACCTAGGCTTGCCAAACGTCCCGAATTGGCCGGGACAGTCCCGAATTTCAGGGGGTGTCCCGGCGTCCCGTTCAGTTTTTCATTTTGGGGCGTTTTGTCCCGAATTTCCGTTTTTGTCCCAGAAAAAATTCGGGACGCGTTTTTTAACTTTAAAATTAGGTACCTCTATAAATCAGAATTTGTTCTTTATCGAACCCGTAACTTCTCAACTGTAAGTCGGATAGTGCTAGAAGTAGCACCATTTGATTTGGCATAAAATCACGTAAGAAAGACTATTCACATGTAAATGGATCAATGATTTATGAAAATTGATTAAATTTATTGACAAAGGGAGGAATGGAACCTGTAACTCCTTAACCGTGAGTCGGATAGTGTTCAAAGTAGCACCATTCGATTTGGCGTGAAAAATCATATGGGGATGATTTTTTGACAGCTCAAATATCTTTAACGGAAACCGTTAAAGGCCTTTTCAAAAACAGTATTTTTTCTTGAATTCGCCGAGTCTCGAACCTGTAACTCCCTAACTGTAAGTCGGATAGTCTTGAAAGCTGCACCAATCGATTCCTCGTCAAAAGTTACTCAAGTGAGAATGCTTAGTGGACTCGAAAAGTGTATTGTGGACTTTTATGGGGCAAAAAACTGATTTTACGGGTTAATTTCCTATGGGGCACTTTGAGGTTGAACACCCTGTATAGTCTACTGAACTATGTAGGTAGTAGGTAGGTACTTAGGGTTTAGGAAAGAGTACTAACTTATGATGTACCTATTAGGACACCCTGTAGGAATGTCATCTTATATTCCAGCCACTGGTCAGATGGTCACACAACACTGACTGAGACCTATAAGACATGTCACTATACAGGGTGTCCCGCGAACGACTGTACAACGCTTGAGGGTTGATGCAGGACCTAAAGGACTACCAGAAAAAGCTATCTGGACAGATAATTTTGTCAAATCCACTAACACTGAAACCAGCCACGAGCAAGCGGGCGGAGCCTGCTTGTAATTTATAATTTATAACGAATTATTTATTTATAAATTTACTTACCAGGATAAAACTGAAGAGGAACGAAAAGTTAAAGGTTCCTTCTCTTGAATAGTAGATACCTATTTCCTCAGGCTCTCTGCCAATCAAAAACTCGTCTATTCCTCTCTATTAAGGTAGGTATGTATTTATTTTAACACCGGCATGGGTGTTATAAATTTGTTATAACACGGAAAATCGGTCAAACGGGATGCCTTCACGATGAAACAAAGTTGACAGATTTGTAGTTTGTACCTACTCTTAGGTAGTAAAGTACAAATTTATCAATAAATTGATAGAAGATAACGTGAAAAAATAAACTAAGTAATTAATTAATAAATAAAATATTTAGGTATTAGATAATTGCCTAGGTATGTTTGGATTACATCACACACGAGTAACTTTATTATTTTATTTAATCCGCAACCAAAACGACCGAAGTGCTTATAACCTACAGATAGAGATGAAAAATTACTTAAAAAAATGTAAAAATTAAAAATTCATAAAAAACAAATGCGAAATTTTCGAAGCCCCGGTCGTTCGATTGTGAGTCTTGGATAATCTTCAACTGTGGACACAAAGAACCTGCGAAGTGTAGATTTTAGGGCGTGTCTGCAAGTAGGTGCCATTCCAGTGTGCTGGTATTTAAACCAATGGGATTAACAATGAGGAGGGATTACGGATTTAAGGACGCGTGAAGATGTGTCTATGTGTGTGTGCGTGGATTAAAAAATTAAACAGGATAATTAAAATTAAAATCATCTCTTTTTCTTTCTTTCTTTTGTATTATCCCACCTACTTACCCTATACCTAGGCTTGCCAAACGTCCCGAATTGGCCGGGACAGTCCCGAATTTCAGGGGGTGTCCCGGCGTCCCGTTCAGTTTTTCATTTTGGGGCGTTTTGTCCCGAATTTCCGTTTCTGTCCCAGAAAAAATTCGGGACGCGTTTTTTAACTTTAAAATTAGGTACCTACCTCTATAAATCAGAATTTGTTCTTAACTTGTCTTGTTTAAATTTGTCGAAAACAGTATTTTTTCTTGAATTCGCCGAGTCTCGAACCTGTAACTCCCTAACTGTAAGTCGGATAGTCTTGAAAGTTGCACCAATCGATTCCTCGTCAAAAGTTACATAAGTGAGAATGCTTAGCGGACCCAAAAAGTGTATTGGGGACTTTTATGTGGCAAAAAACTGATTTTACGGGTTAATTTCCTATGGGGCACTTTGAGGTTGAACACCCTGTAGTCTACTGAACTATGTAGGTACTTAGGGTTTAGGAAAGAGTACTAACTTATGATTAGGTTTTTAGGTAGTAGGACACCCTGTAGGAATGTCATCTTATATTCCAGCCACTGGTCAGATGGTTACACAACACTGACTGAGACCTATAAGACATGTCACTATCTCACTATACATGATGTCTTATTCTATACCTATACCTATCTATCTCTCTGTAGGTATCTTATACCTATACATTATACATATTTCTGTATAGAAATCTTATACATCTTATACCTATTTACATTTTTAAGTAGTAGGGCACCCTGTAGGAATGTCATCTTATATTCCAGCCACTGGTCAGATGGTCACACTACACTGACTGAGACCTATAAGACATGTCACTATCTCACTATACATGATGTCTTATTCTATACCTACCTATCTATCTCTCTGTAGGTATCTTATACCTATACATTATACATATTTCTGTATAGAAATCTTATACATCTTATACCTATTTACATAGGTTAAGTACCCACCTATCTATATTTGTACATCTTATACCTATACGTATCGTATGTACCTGTCTTATACAAAAACCTGAATGAAACAAAAGCTCAGCCACCTGGAAACTATACCTATACGTATCGTATGTACCTATCTTATACAAAAACCTGAATGAAACAAAAGCTCAGCCACCTGGAAACTTCAACCTCTGTAGGTACAAGGTATTATATTCTAAGGACGTATTAGGTATAAGATAGGATAGGACTGTCTCGATAATGTAGTGAGGATCGCCTGCGAAACAGGACGATACAGTAGGCTTTGAGTCTCTGTTTCCCAAAACAATCCCAGCCAAGACAAGGAACTTTTTTTAAAAAAAAAAAAAAGATGTTTGACAGAGGGAACTTTATTTGCTAAGATCTCATCGTCCCGAAATCGAAGAGAGGAGGAAGACAGGATAGGAAGCCAGCCGTTCCGAGAACGAAAATTATCCATTCAGGAATCGAACCCGCGATCTAGCGTTTACAAGGCACTCAAGGCAGACGTGCTACCAACCAAGCTGACTAGACTGAAACTGACAAACTTAGGTACAGACAAACTAAATGATAAATTGTCTTTTAAGCTCGGATCTTACCTTTTAATTATCTCAAGATGACCGCCGCTTTTATTTCGTAGAAATGAAACAACTACATCAGTCTCGTATGATCTGTGCCGTAGCATGCCCATCCCGTAGTATGTGCCTCATTAGATGGGCGATAAGAGACACAATACTTCCCATTTAGGTGCTGGGTCAACACGAGAACACCAGAAAGTAAATCGTTGAAATATTTGCAATCTCAAAACGAGAACAAATTTTTGTCGATGATGAGGATCGAACTCAGGACCTTCTGGATTTCACTCCCTTCGTTCAATAATATCACAATGTAGGTACGTATAGCTTGTATTACGCAACAATGACCGGTTTCATTAAATAAAAAAGGTAATAATAATAATAATAAAAAAATACAATTTACTAGCTGCTGTGTGAGTACATTCAACTTGGAAAATCTAAAAGTTCTTCCAACTTGTACAAGTTGTATTCTTACGTGAATGAACCCTTTTTAGAGGGATAAGATTTTGGTAAGTAAATTATAAATAGGAAATAGAGACAATTTAGTGGTAATTATTCAGAAGCCACAGCAATGAAAGAGAAAGCTCCTTTTTGTGTTCAACAGTACCTAACCCTGTAATAAAACTGGTCACTGCTCAATTGTTACAGCTCCTCTTTGCACAAACTTTCCATTGACTTGACTTCTGAATAAGAACCTATGAAAAGTTATCAGTGTTGTCACCTAAAAACTGACACAAGGTCTGTTTTTTTTTTTTTTTTTTTTTTTTTTTTTTTTTTATAAAAAAAAATAGCTTCCTTTTCTTTGTCACCCCTCCTTTTCCTTTAGTTCAGGACTTTAGGATTCAAACCTGTCAGATAGGATCAGGTGGGATTAGTGGCTTGACTTCATAGGATATGTCAGCTTGCATTTTTACTTTCCTTATCCTATAGGAAGGAAAGTAATGTAATAGGGTCAAATTTTCGATGGTCAGTTTTTAGTACCAAAACACGTTTTGAGGTCCCTAGAGCCTAAATCCAAAGTTTCAGCTATTGGTCCGTGTGTGTGTCTGTCTGTCTGTAAACAAAATATCTCGAGAACGGTAAGAGCTAGAGACTTGAAATTTGGTATGTAGCTGTCAAATGTGACAAGGATGCGACACGAAACTTTTGGTTAAGACCGGTGCAACGGTTGGCGGCATTTTACCGCTTTTTGGCGGTTTTCGGTGTAATTTAACAAAATATCGGGAACGGTATGAGCTAGAGACTTGAAATTTGGTATGTAGTTCAACAATATATCGGGAACGGTATGAGCTAGAGACTTGAAATTTGGTATGTAGTTTACAAATGTGACAAGGATGCACTCAAAACGTTTAATTGAGATAGGTGCTACGGTTGGCGGTATATTGACCGCTTTTTGGCGGTTTTTGACCGTTTTTTGGCGGTTTTCAGCTGTACCGACTAAACGGTTAGAGATATTGTAAAAGTTTGGCTATAAGAACAAGAACACCCAAAATAAGCATCATTCAATAGGATGAGGAAAGTTGTGTGATGTTCACACCAGATTTTTTAAAGTGCAGTGGATAAGTTTGTTTTACTTTTTTAAGATCTAATGGCAACCATAGTGTCTTAGCTCGTTATTATATCCTGCCTCGGTGGAGTAGTGGTCAACACGCTCGCCTGGTAAACAGAAGGTGTGGGTTCAATCCCAGCCGAGGTATGGAATTTTATCCTCAATATAATTTGAAAATTTGACCACAACAATAGTAGTAGCCTACTGCTGGAGGAGAGTTTTACCAAAACAGGTAATCTTATCTTTTAGTAAATTTTGTGTTCTTTTCAATGGTCTAATCAGTTTTTTATTATCTTTATTGGTTCAAGAGATAAAGGCGTTTTAAGGGGACAAGGTGTGAAAAATGTTGAAAAACAGAAAATCCTTCATAACTCCGCCCCTGTTGAAAATCGGATCTGTCCAGATAGCTTTTTCTGGTAGCCCTTTAGGTCCTGCATCAACCCTTAAGCGTTGTACAGTCGTTCGTGGGACACCCTGTATACATGATGTCTTATTCTATACCTATCTCTCTCTCTGCGTAGGTATCTTATACCTATACTCGTACATTATACATATTTCTGTATACAAATCTTATACATCTTATACCTATTTACATAGGTAAGTACTCACCTATCTATATTTGTACATCTTATACCTATACGTATCGTATGTACCTGTCTTATACAAAAACCTGAATGAAACAAAAGCTCAGCCACCTGGAAACTTCAACCTCTGTAGGTACAAGGTATTATATTCTAAGGACGTATTAGGTATAAGATAGGATAGGACTGTCTCGATAATGTAGTGAGGATCGCCTGCGAAACAGGACGATACAGTAGGCTTTGAGTCTCTGTTTCCCAAAACAATCCCAGCCAAGACAAGGAACTTTTTTTAAAAAAAAAAAAAAGATGTTTGACAGAGGGAACTTTATTTGCTAAGATCTCATCGTCCCGAAATCGAAGAGAGGAGGAAGACAGGATAGGAAGCCAGCCGTTCCGAGAACGAAAATTATCCATTCAGGAATCGAACCCGCGATCTAGCGTTTACAAGGCACTCAAGGCAGACGTGCTACCAACCAAGCTGACTAGACTGAAACTGACAAACTTAGGTACAGACAAACTAAATGATAAATTGTCTTTTAAGCTCGGATCTTACCTTTTAATTATCTCAAGATGACCGCCGCTTTTATTTCGTAGAAATGAAACAACTACATCAGTCTCGTATGATCTGTGCCGTAGCATGCCCATCCCGTAGTATGTGCCTCATTAGATGGGCGATAAGAGACACAATACTTCCCATTTAGGTGCTGGGTCAACACGAGAACACCAGAAAGTAAATCGTTGAAATATTTGCAATCTCAAAACGAGAACAAATTTTTGTCGATGATGAGGATCGAACTCAGGACCTTCTGGATTTCACTCCCTTCGTTCAATAATATCACAATGTAGGTACGTATAGCTTGTATTACGCAACAATGACCGGTTTCATTAAATAAAAAAGGTAATAATAATAATAAAAAAAAATAAATAAATAAAAAAATAGGGTGCACACGTTTTTATGTTACCTTACTGCTGGAGTAAAGGGACTTTTCATTCCTATGCGAGCAGTATAAATAGTGCTTATTTATAATTTTATACTGCTCGCATAGGAATGAAAAGTCCCTTTACTCCAGCAGTAGGCTACTGTGAGGAGAATTAAAAGTTAAGGACATGGTTGTATGAAATGTATGTTATACTAAACCGTCCATCACACGAACAAAAAAATTAAATAAATAATACAAACTGACCATCGAAAATTTTGCCCGAGTACATTACTGTCCTTCCTATAAGACATGAAGGAAAGTAAAAAACATGGAGGTAAAGGTATCTTGAAAACTGGAAAACAAGGTTCATTAGATTGAAAAAAAGAAAGTAAAAAGTCTATTGATGTTTCTGTGAGTAGGTATAGGTAGGCTTGCCAAATATCCAAAATGTCGATTCGGGACGCGAATCCGCGAACATAATCGCAAAATCCGCGAACAAAATCGCCAAATCCGCGACCATAATCGCCAAATCCGAGAACAAAATCGCCAAATCCGCGAGCATAATCGCGAAATCCGCGAACATAATCGCGAAATCCGCGAACATAATCGCGAAATCCGCGAAAATAATCGCGAAATCACATGAAATCCGCGAACAAAATCACCAAATCCGCGAACATAATCGCGAAATCCGCGAGCATAATCGCAAAATCCGCGAACAAAAATCCGCGAACATAATCGCGAAATCCGCGAACATAATCGCGAAATCCGCGAACATAATCGCGAAATCCGCGAACATCATAATCACAAAATCCGCGAACATAATCGCGAAATCCGCGAACAAAATCGCGAAATCCGCGAACATAATCGCGAAATCCGCGAACATAGTCACGAAATCCGCGTACAAAATCGCCAAATCCGCGAACATAATCGCGAAATCCGCGAACATAATCGCGAAATCCGCGAACATAAAATCCGTGAACATAATCGCGAAATCCGCGAACATAATCGCGAAATCCGCGAGCATAATCGCGAAATCCGCGAACATAATCGCGAAATGAAATCCGCGAACAAAATCACCAAATCCGCGAACATAATCGCGAAATCCGCGAGCATAATCGCAAAATCCGCGAACAAAAATCCGCGAACATAATCGCGAAATCCGCGAACATAATCGCGAAATCCGCGAACATAATCGCGAAATCCGCGAACATCATAATCACAAAATCCGCGAACATAATCGCGAAATCCGCGAACAAAATCGCGAAATCCGCGAACATAATCGCGAAATCCGCGAACATAGTCACGAAATCCGCGTACAAAATCGCCAAATCCGCGAACATAATCGCGAAATCCGCGAACATAATCGCGAAATCCGCGAACATAAAATCCGTGAACATAATCGCGAAATCCGCGAACATAATCGCGAAATCCGCGAACATAATCGCGAAATCCGCGAACAAAATCGCGACCCGCGAACATAATCGCAAAATCCGCAAACATAATCGCCAAATCCGCGAACATAATCGCCAAATCCGCGAACAAAATCGCCAAATCCGCGAACATAATCGCGAAATCCGCGAACAAAATTGCCAAATCCGCGAACACTTCTCTGTGTCAACGAATTTTACTACTTTTCTGTGAACCATTACCAAATAAGCATGTGGATAGTCTATCTTGGGTGATCTGGCACTTTGAGGTTGAGCACACCCTGTATAGAAGAGGAGGGACTTAAATCTCACTCTGGAAAGGGATTTTTCTTGTCGTTCGTCTGTCCGTCCGTTTGTTTATTCGTTAGTTGGTACCTACGTCTGCCCGTTCGCCCATTTGTTTATCCGTTCGTTATAGGAAAGCAATTATGGTTTGATCTGATGTCTATCCTGTATATTGGCGTATGAAACAAGATATCTTTCATATTATCTACCTACCTGGTAACAAGATGAGGTCGAATCTCAAATTTCGCCATGCGTCTTGCTCTGGAATAAAAATAGAGAGATTGTCGTCTTACTACTATACCTACTAAATACTAAGTATACATACAGCTATACACAAAAAGCCCACTCCAAGGCTTAGGTGTAGGGGCAAACAGCTCTAAGAGATGAAAGCTTCTACGAATCTCTACTACCTACCTACAGTACCTACGTAAGAATACATTAATTTAATACATATGTACCTACCTATTTAAAATTATATATTTTAATATTAGGTAAGTACCTTAGTAGGTACCTACCTATAAAATAAACGCGGTCAAACTTTCTTGACTTGGCGGGGCGGAGCGCTACCGCGCTCCTTAATATTTTGAAGAAGTTTTATAGAAGGAACTGTAACACAACGGAAGTCATCTTATTGTTCCCAAATGGAAGATAGGACCGGAGGACTGGATAGAAGAAAGTAAAAACTCCCCCAATCTGGCAACCCTGAACGTTGTATTGTAGTTTCTGATAAACGCCCGAAATGAATTGATTATGCAATATGCAATGCATTATAGATGGACGAAATCATTATTTTGTGCGCGGTGTGCAAAAGTCCTTGATAAAAACAGTTGTAAACAAAAGGATTTTCCTGTTTCCAACTTTCCAAAATATCAAAAAAATTTCATTCATCATTTCGTTGGACTTTTTCTTATTTCTTCATAATTTCAATTTCAATGGATTAATTAATTATTTCTTTAAATACTTATTGAAATTGAGGTTTTCTTTCGCATTACCTACCTGTTCATGTAATCCGTGTTTCGTTTTAAGTGTAGACACAGGTGTTTTCACTATGGTGTTGAACCCCAATAGATAACAGAAGATAGGTACCAGTGTTTTCCCATATTGATAACGATAACACTTGTTTCAGCCTTGAGCCATGTCTTATCAGGAGAATTTCCTAGGATCTTCCTCCTACTTTTACGGACAGGAAGTTTTTGGTAAGCTCATAGCTCATTTCTAATCCTAGTGTAGATCGGTACAGGTTGCTACTGTACGAGTAAATTGCTACAGGTGACAAGGAAATTACAACAGGTGGGCTAGCCCAGCTTTCCCAGTAAAGTGTTTGGTTGATGAATCAGTTTTTCTGGGTATTATGGAATGTTTGGTGAAACTCACTCGGGAATCATTGGGTAAGAGCAAGAGGTTTGTTGGTAACTGTTCAGTTACTATAAAGATCTTGTGATTTATTTATTTTTAGCCCGTCCTTCCTTTATTATTAATTTATTACAATAGTAATAAAAGTTATAAGGGACGGGCTATTGTATTTGCTTCGGTGTCATCAAAAATCAAATCAATAATAATAAACTGAATATTAGCCAATTTCTTAAAATTACGACCACGGGAAAACTTTGCTCCCGAGTTTTTCAGAAAATTTCCGAATAGAAAAT